>NC_056741.1:1331785982-1332085982 GCF_019279795.1 Protopterus annectens
TTGTCTTTAATATAAAATGTGAAATGTGTATGCAACTGCATAAACTCCTTGAATACTACAAAAAACAAGTTTTTATTTTGGCAAAATATTGAAGTCCATCCCTTTCCACTGATTGTGGTTATGAGCTGTCAAGTTTCCATTACCAAAAACTGGGATTTTTTTTTATCTGAAAACGTGGCAACCCTATTCTCAAGCCTATACTCAGTTGACTTGTTCATTCCTCCAGAATTGAGAGTTGTTCATTTGGCTTTCACCACCAAGAACGGTGCTATCTTCTCAACTGCAGGGATTGGGGATTTCCTTTTAAACTATAACTTCCATGTTGTGCATGCCCATATATGTTAAATGATGCAGCAGCCAAGTAGGCCTTAATAAGGCCTGTGTCACCCTCTTCTGCAAGTAACATAATCCTCAGAAGGTCCTGTACTCTCCCCACCAGCATGTGCCACTATTTAATCTCTTGTCTGTACTGAGGATGGTAGCTCAGAATGTACATTCTTAGCATGTCCACTAGACAGATGCCTTGAGAGAAACAAGCAGGCACTGTCTTGTCCCACCTGTCCTTCCCCTCACCAGCTGCTCCAGCGTCTGGACCACTAATCAAACCATTGTCAGGGGGTTATCTGTCTTTGACACAGAGCTGAGGAATCACAAGTCTAATAGAGAGTGATTTTTATGATGCACAAAAGATGCAGCAGCAGTTAGTTTGATTTCAGCGTAAGTGGAGACCAGCAAACTGTAAAAATGTGTACAGGTCCTTGTTTTTCCTAAGACAGATTGAAATTCATGTTATAAATTTAGCAGGTGATGTATGAAAAAAAGTCTAAAAGTTACTACCTAATGTCATATTCTAAGTTAATTAGCATAGTTAAAAACTTTAAAATCCAACTTTAATGAACAAAAAAAACATATATTCTAACTGGTAAGCACTTTTGTCCCCAAAACATGGAACTTCGTCAGACCAAGTTACACTCATCTCAGAATCATTAAATACATTTTCTGATAGTCACATGACTTAACCATCAATGTTTTCTTTTTCAGCGTTACCTTAAAATTTTCTCTCTCATTTAAACCAGGAGGACTACATACATTCACTCTAATCTGCCAACAATATTTCTTCCCATCCAAATCATCCTCAGCTTCTAACCTCTCACTATAATTAAAAACTAGATCTGTAACTGAAAATCTAAAACTAACATCACTAATCCCACTATGCTTTAACACAGCATGCTTTGCTAAACCATTACTCATATCGTTCATAGCTACTGCTGTCATATGCTCATACATTCTTTAATTGAGCTTCCTCGCTGCTCTGTCTATTTAAAATGCAGAACATAAATTGCATAAGGCAACATAAACCACAAATCTGGACCTACAGCCATGCTTACATTTTAATTTAATTTTATAATTCCTAGCTTCTATATTCACTTCCTGACCTACAGACGCTGACAAAACTTATAACTCCCACACTTAAAATTTGCTTGTTCTCATCCAAAACTACTTTACTTTTGTAAAAATATTCCTTTAGGCTCTTCCCCCTTCTAGACACAAAAACAGGTCGCTCACCTATTACCGCCCTTAAATCTACAAAATCAGTAAGAAACCTTCAATTATTGGTAATTATCTGCCTTATACTCTCCATCACCTGAATTAGGTAAAGACATGCCAAACTATACATGTTCATCGTGTTTCACTGTTGCAGTCATTACAATTGGGTTATCCTGCTGGCAGGCGACTCGTAGTCGGCCCGAGTTCCAAAGTCTTGGTCCGGCGTCGGTTGCTGTCGACTCTTCCCTGACGTCAGTGCTCCAGGGGTATAAAAGTTGCAACCGACCCCATTTTCTTCAGTCTTTCTTGCCGCGCGGTGCCTGAAGCATAAGCAGTTCGCAAGTGCTGGTCGGCCGACTCTTGAGATTTTCAAAATTGAATTTCAGAACCGAAGTCTTCAATAAAGCTAAGTACCCCGTTGGGGAAACTTTTTCTTGCTCCAGACCGATGTCAGTAAGACCTTATTACTTTAATCAGGGGCTTCCATCCCCCTCCTGACAAAAGGCCTAGGCAAGACACTGATTATGATTCCTCTGATCATGTTTCCATTTCTTCTGATTCTTCATCTGACCAGGGCTATTCTGTCCCTCCCTATGAGGATTCTGATGCTGAAGAGTCCATTCCTTCAGCCTCACCGCCTAAGGATTACTCTTTTGGGGAAACCTTGCACACCTTGAGGGAGCATTTCCATTGGGAGAGCCAGGATTACTCAGAATCCAAGAAAAGGCTCAGAGATTTCCTTCTATTGCCTCAGCACAGGCCCTTGGCTATCCCCCCTGTGCTTGATATTGTTGATGATGTTTTTTCTGAATCCAGTCTGTCTCCAGATTCTTTACCCCCTGCACCAGTAAATCCAGACCGGTACTATAGGGTCCCTGACTCTCATAAATTTCTTTACAAAAACCCCGCTGCGGACCCAGAAACTATTTCTCAGGGCCCAACAGGGGTTAAAGCTTCCACTGCCAAAAATCCTGTCCCCTCAGATAGGGATTCCAGAGCTCTGGACAGATGGGGGGAAAAAGTTTACACTTCTGCTACTTTAGCTCTAAGAGCTTTAAACTGTCAGTTTCACATGCTTAAATATCAGCAGTATCTCATGTCATTGTTAAAGCAGAAAATGGTTACAAATATAGAAGGTCCTGACTGTAAAGAAATGCAGGATTTATTGCATGCAGTTGAACAAGTGGGAAAGCATACTCTGCAGTGTGGTTTTGATTCATTAGAGGCTTCTTGTAGAGCCGCAGTTACAGGCTCAGTTATTCGAAGATATGCTTGGTTGAAAGAACAAAGTTTACCTGACCATGTTAAAATGAAATTATTGGATGCTGCACTACAGCATGATACTTTGTTTGGTGTTAAGGCAGAAGAGGTTTTAAAGAAAATGGAGGATAAAGCAAAGTCAATGCAAACTGTGAAAGATTTCTTACAGGTTCAGCCACCTAGAACTGGCCTTCAAAAAATTGGTCCTTTCCAGTGTCAGACAGGCCACAAAGAGGCAGATACAGACGGCCAAGAGGCAGATCTCAGCCCCAAGGCTCCTACAGACCTAAACAATGGGGTGCTTCTGCCCCCAAAGGAGGAGAAGACAAATCACAACCTTATAGGAAACGGTCACAATGACTTCCCTCTGCAAATGTCAAGCTCTTACCAGTTGACAGCACCCCAGGGGGAAAGCTAGCACTTTTTTCAAAAAATTGACAAATGATCACCCAAGACCAATGGGTGTTGAATATAGTTTCTCAAGGGTATAGGTTCCACTTCCACACACTTCCAAAACCAAAAGGTATGCCAAACCTGCCACAAAACCAATGGGCAGAGGCACAAAAACGGATTGCAGCTCTTATGGATATGGGAGCTATTCAAAATGTTCCAGAAGAAGAACAGGGCCAAGGATTTTTACTCGCGCCTTTTCCTAGTACCCAGAAAGGACAAAGCATGGAGACCAATACTGGACCTGTCAATCCTAAATACTTTCCTGGATGTTCCAAAATTCAAAATGTTAACACTACAATAACTCTTGCCCATGCTGGGCAAAGAGACTTGGCTAGTTACTTTGGATCTCAAGGAGGCATACCTGCACGTCCCAATCAGACAAACGTGCAGAAGATACTTCAGATTTATAGCAGGCTCAATGCATTACCAATTCTCTGCACTGCCCTTTGGCTTATCTACTGCGCCCAGGGTCTTCACAAAATGCCTGGCACCAGTAATTGCATTTTGCAGACAAAAAGGAATTCATATATATCCCTACTTGGACGACTGCCTTATTCAAGCAGAGAGCAAGGACATTCTTGTAAAGCACCTGGAGTTTGTAAAAAGACTACTAATTTGCCTAGGGTACACAGTAAATGAAAAGAAATCAAAACTAGTGCCCTTTCGAGATAATATTCCTGGGTGCAAGCTTAAATACAACTACCCAGATGGCTTATCTCACGCCAGAGAAACAAAGGCAACTGACTCATTACTTTCAAATGATGGCAACAAAGACCCAGCTCCCTGCAAGAAAAATTCTGCAGGCCCTGGGTTTCATGGCATCTTGCATTCTACTAATTCCATATGCCAAACTGCATATGAGGAAACTACAATGGTATCTAAAAAGTGTTTGGACTCAGCATTGTCACAGCCTAGAGACAATCATAACCTTGATTCCCTGCCTACAACAGGAGTTTCGATGGTGGTCCCAGGCCTGTCACCACAACAAGGGACAGCCTTTCACCTTACCTACAGCCAGGCAGACCAGACAATAACAACGGATGCATCGGATTATGCCTGGGAAGCACATATGGCAGGAAAATGTATTCAGGGCACGTGGCCCAAGGAACACATGCATCTTCACATCAATCAAAAAGAGATGCTAGCTGTACAGAATGCCCTCACAGCCTTCAAGGACCTAATACATCCAGGACAATTATTAATAAAGATGGACAATACCACAGTTATGTGGTGCATAAACAAGCAAGGAGGCACACATTCCTACCCTCTATGCAGACAAGCCATGACTTTGTGGAACACAGCACTGACTTACCAGGTACATCTGCAAGCACAATTCCTGCCAGGAACAAAAAATACACTGGCAGACGAACTAAGCGGAAATCTCATGGATCCTCATGAATGGAAGCTAAATCCACAAGTGTTCAACATGATGACAAGGAAATGGGGACGCCCAGACATAGATCTGTTTGCCTCCCCTCACAATTGCCAATTACAGAAATGTTGCACAAGGACTTATCACTCTCAAGCATGGAAAGTGGATGCTCTATCTTTGCTTGCAGGTAGACCTCAGCCAGCCTGAATATCAAAGTCTTGGGTCCAGCGTCGGATGCTCTCTCTTCTTCCATGACGTTAGGTAGTCAGGGGGTATGAAGCATGCAGCCGACGCCATTACATCAGTCTTTCTTGCCGTGCGGTGCCCGAAGCAGAAGCAATTCGCAAGTGTCGGTTGGCTGACTCCTGAAAATTTCGTTTTCGAGTTTTAGAACTGAAGTCTTGTAAAAAGCTAAGTACCCCATTGGGGATCCTTTTTCTTGCTCTAAACCGATGTCAGTAAAAGTTAACAATTGTATTACCTGTGGAAAGCAAATCCTCATAAAGTTTTTCATTTGTACTGCATTTCTTGCTTAGGCCCAGACCACGATTTCCCTCGCTGTCAGTTTTGTGCCTTATTCAATCCTCAAACTGTTCGTCGTCGGTCCATTTTTGCAGCAAACTATTTCTGTATTCAGTTTAATTATCCAGAAATGGCTTTGATAAGCCATCCGACTACTAACATTCTGAAAAAATGTAAAGATAAAGACAGAGACAGACCGCATAGGTCCAAAGTTGCCGCCGACGCTTCCGTTAAGCTAGTCGCCAGTTCACCGGTACTCAGCGAGGCGCTTTCGCTGCCCCTGATACCCGCTACTTCAAATTCGCAGGCCTCTACTGAGACCCATTCGGAGTCCGGTATACCTCAAGATGCTTCTTCAACTATGGAGCCTGCGGATGTCTCTACCTTGGATGGGTCCTGAGCCGCTGTGCAGGCACCGGCTTCTTAGGGTGTATTCAGGCCTATGGACTTGCATTTCAAACCAACGCCATCTTCTTCAAGGCCTAAAACTTGATCCACGCCTAGAAAACCGACGTCCAAACCACATGGTCAGGCCCATATGCCTAAAAAACAAATGATAAGAATGGCTGAAGACCTTATTACTTTAATTAGGGGAAGCCAGCCTTCTCCCTCTAAGAGACCTAGAATTGATTTTCCATCCGATTCTTCTGCTTGGGGTTCTTAAATTTCTGTTTATTCTGATTGTCAGGATTTGCCCTTATCTACCTATGAGGATTCTGATGCAGAGGACTCAATTCCCTCTGCGCTTCCCCTCCAGAAGCTTTTTCTTTTGGTGAAACCTTGCACACTCTTAGGGAGCACTTCTGCTGGGAAAGCCAGGATTACTCTGACTCCAAAAAGAGGCTTAGGGAATTCTTGCTCCTACCTCAACACAGGCCTTTAGCTATCCTTCCTGTCCTGGACATTGTAGATGATGCCTTCTTGGAATCTAGCCTGGCCCCAGACACTTTACCTCCTGTTCCCAGGAAACCTGACTGGTATTAGAGTACCTGACTCTCACAAGTTCCTTTTCAAGAATCCTGCTGCGGACTCAGAGACCATTTCCCAGGGACCTAAAGGCATTAAGGCTACTACTGCCAGAAACACTCCCCCCTCTGATAGAGATTCCAGGGCCTTGGACAGATTGGGTAAGAAGGTATACACTTCTGCTACTTTGGCCATTAAGGCCTTAAACTGCCAGTTTCCTATGTTAAAGTATCAGCAACATATTATGGGACTACTTAAACAGAAATTAATGTTGATTCCTGACTACTGAAAATAAAGATTTACAGAATTTAATACATTCTGCTGAACAAGTTGGTAAATATACTTTGCAGTGTGGTTTTGACTCTTTAGAAGCATCTTGCAGGGCTGCTGTCACTGGGTCTTTTCTTAGAAGGCATGCTTGGCTTAAGGAGCAAAATTTGCCAGATCATCTTAAAGCTAAATTACTGGATGCTGCCTTAAACCAAGATTGCCTGTTTGGCAACAAAGCAGAAGTCGTCCTTAAAAAGATGGAGGAAAAACCTAAATCTATGCTAACTGTTAAAGATTTCCTGCAAGTACAGCCTCCTAGATTCAGTAGGCATTGACCTTTTAAGAATTGGTCCTTTCTGGCCTCTTCCAGGCCTTCTCAGTCCAAACCCAGGAACAGCAGACTACTTAGGCTACAGTCTCAAGGTACCCCAGGCCTAAGCAGTGGGGGGCTTCCACTTCCAAAGCTGGAAGTAGTAAGACACACCCTATGGAAAACTGTCACAATGACTTAAACTTAAATCTTCCCAGCCCTGCTCAACTGCATGCTCCTTTAGGGGGATAGATCACACTGTATGCAAAAAAACTGTGAACTCATTACCCAGCACAAATGGGTTTTAAGTATAGTTTCCCAAGGATACAGATTCTACTTCCACACCTTACCAGCCCCAAGCGGTTGGCCAGACCTTCCCCCAAATCAGTGGGCAGAGGCTCAACAGCAGGTTCTCTCTCTTCTAAGTATCAGGGCTATTCAGCCTGTCCCAACAGAAGAAAGGGGACAAGGTTTTTACTCAAGACTTTTCCTGGTACCCAGAAAAGACAGCTCCTGATGTCCTATCCTGGACCTCTCTATTCTAAACAACTTTTTGGTAATCCCAAAATTCAAAATGCTAACACTTCATCATCTGCTTTCTGTGATAGGCAATGATGCCTGGTTGGCAACCTTAAGACTTAAAGGAAGCTTACCTGCACATTCCAGTAAGGGAATCTTGCAGGGAATACCTACGCTTCAGAGCAGGCTACATGCACTATCAGTTCTCTGCACTTCCCTTTGGCTTATCTACTGCCCTCAGGGTATTCACAAAGTACCTAGCTCCAATCATTGCATTTTGCAGGCAAAGAAGTATTCAGATATATCCATACCTGGACAATTGTCTAATTCCGGCAGAAAGCCAGGCCATGCTACTAAATCATCTGGCATTTATAAAGAAACTTCTAAACTCATTGGGGTACACCATAAACAAAAATAAATCTCATCTAGTACCCTGCCAACAAATTGTATTCCTGGGAGCAAGCTTGAACACAACTTCCCAGATGGCTTACCTTACGCCAGAGAAACAAATTTATTTGACAGCCTACTTCAAACTACTGGCCACAAAAACCCAGCTATCTGCAAGGAAAATCCTCCAAGCCCTGGGGTTCATAGCCTCTTGCATTCTATTAATTCCATATGCAAGACTGCATATGAGGAAACTACAATGGTATCTAAAAAGCCTATGGTGTCAGCATTCACAGGACCTGGAATTAATGATTACTATTATTCCTTGTATAAAGACAAAGTTCCTTTGGTGGGCAGAGGCCTGCTACCACATCAAGGGACTGCCATTCATTCTACCCCCTGCCACCCAAACCCTAACAACAAATGCATCAGACTATGCATGGGGGCTCACTTGACAGGGCAGTGCATTCAGGGCAGATGGTACCAGAGTCAGATGCACCTGCATATCAATCAAAAAGAAATGTTAGCTGTAAAGAATTCACTGACAGCCTTCAAGGACCACATTCTTCCAGGACGATTACTGGTAAAGACAGACAACACCACTGTTATGTGGTACATAAACAAGCACGGGGGATCCCACTCGTATCCTCTCTGCAGACTAGCCATGGCTCTGTGGAACACAACCTTGAACTACCAAGTGCACCTACAAGCTCAGTTCCTGTCAGGCAAGCTAAATTCATTGGCAGATGACCTAAGCAGAAATCTCATGGACCCACACGAGTGGAAACTGGAACCAAAGATATTCAACATTTTGAGAAACAAATGGGGGAACCCAGAGATAGACCTGTTTGCCTCTCCTCAGAGCTACCAATTGGAACAAATTCTGCACAAGGACTCCCCACAGCCAAGCTTGGAAAGTGGATGCCCTGTCCTTTGCCTAGGAAAGCCTCTCAGTTTGTCTTCCCCCTCTGCCTCTCCTTACGAAAGTTCTGCTAAAGATCAAACAAGACAAACCAAGGACAATACTGATTGCACCAGACAGGCCACGCCAACACTGGTGTACCCCCTCTTGCCGCAGTATGTCACTGCTGGATACATGGCACCTGCCTCAGACCCCTTCCCTGCTGTCCCAGCAGGAGGCCAGATTCTGCACTCACAGCTTCAAACCCTGAACATTGCAGCCTGGCTAATTCCCTGAGCTCTCCAAATGCATCACTCAGTAAGCAAGTGCTAGATGTCATTCTTGAGGCCAGGAAGCCTAGTATTAGAAAATCCTATGCTGAAAAGTGGAAAAGAAACTGTTCCTGGAGCCAGACTCAAGGGGTGGGCACAACAGTGACCAGCTTACCGCATATTTTTCCTTACTTAACAGAGATGCTCCACAAGGGCCTTTCCTTCTCAATTAAAATTCATGCCTCACCCATTTCAGCACACTATAATACTGAACCCACCCCTCTTTTCTCATCCCCTGCTGAAACAATTCCTCAGAGAGGCCAAATATTTAAGACCACCCAGGAGAGCCCCTACTCCAGCCTGGGACCTTAACTTTGTATTGGAAAAGCTCACTCTACCTCCTTTTGAGCCAGCTGCAACTACAGAGTTGAAATTCCTTTCATGGAAAACTGCTTTCCTTCTAGCCATCACTTCAGCAAGAGAGTGTCTGAACTTCAGGCCCTCATTGCAGTGGAGCCCTTCATCATCTTCCATGCTGACAGGTTGTCCCTCAGGACCAATCATTCCTTTTATGCCCAAGGTGGTAGCCATTGTGGCCCTTAATCAGTCCATTCATTTGCCTACCTTTTTTTACTAATCGACAGAACAAAGGAAAATGAATACTACACTCTTTGGACGTGCACAGACGACTAATATTTTATTTGGACAGGACTAAGCCTCTCAGAAAAACTGAACAGCTGCTAGTTGCCTTTGCTGCAGGGGCAGAGGGGAAGGCCATTTCAAAACAAACAATTTCTAAGTGGCTAGGCCATTGCATTCTTTTCTGCTATAAGCAACATGGAAAACCTACCCCTCAGGGGGTAAGATCACATTCTACCAGGGCTGCATCTGGCTCTACAACCTTTTTCAGAGGTGTCCCTACCAAGGACATCCTAGAAGCTGCTACCTGGAGCTCTGTACATAACCTTCACCAAGCATTACCACTTGCCTATGTTTTCTAAATCCAGAGCTGGTTTTGCCACTGCAGTCTTGCAGGGCTTATTAGCTAGTCCTAATGCTCTCTTAACTTCCTCCTCCCTGCCTTAGCTTTGGGAATCTACCTAGATGCAATGACTGCAGCAGTGAAACACGAAGAACATAGTACAGTTGTGTACACTTACCATAAATGTAGATGTTCGAGTGTATTCACTGTTGCAGTCCTGGTTACCCTCCCTCCAGCCCCCTGACTCATCGGCTGCATGCTTTATGCCCCTGACTACCTGACGTCATGGAAGAAGAGACCACATCCAATGCAGGACCCAAGACTTTGATATTCAGGCTGTCTGAGGGCTACCTGCAGGCAGGTAACCCAAATGTAATGACTGCAACAGTGAATACATTCAAACATCTACATTTATGGTAAGTGTACACAACTGTACTTTATTGAGACTGTACAGTAGGGAAACTGAGAGACACAGGATTTTATCAATCCTTGCTGGGTAAGTGGCCCTGAAACAGGAGTTATTTTCCTGTGTATTTCATTGAGCATATGGACCAGTGGATGTTGAAACTCTGTCCATGTAAGCATTTAGACCATTTCCTTTTTTAAGATCCTGATGGTGGTAAGAATCCTTACTTTGTGTTATAGTGATGGGTGTGCAGGCAATCTTTTACCTTTTAGTGTAGTGTTTTTCTACCTCTGCCAGGTTCCTTCTACTCTTTTCCCTGTGGCTAGAACCAATAAATGCAGCTTATTTTTCCTTCTTTATAGGGTGTGCAATAAACTGGAAATTTTGCATCTGTTTATTTATACAAGGATGGTTCTTTCATCTTGCAAATTTTAAGTGTCAGTGGAGAGACCTACACTGAGAGACAGCGAGGGACTTTCTTGGAGGAGTTTATTTTTTAGACCCTGTTGCACCAGCGGATTTAACTGGGGAATAGTTTTTAACAAAATATTCCAACCGTTTGGAATATATGTTAGGCAGTCAGTGCAGGCGACTGGTTGTTGTTTTTACGCAATACAAGCTTTCTTTCAAGCATTTAAAACAGAACAGCAGTATGCATATGATAATGATATGTTTACTGTACTTCACCAAAATGGTGGTATTGTTGAGTACTTTTATTATTTAATTATACCCCAGCCATATTTAGTAATGTGTAGGCACAGATGTTAGGAGTGCTCAGTCAAAAAAAAATCCCAGGCTGCCTTCCTCATCACATCATTCATTCCTAATTTCACACCGACTTGCAAGTATGGTCAGAGAAAAAAAAAAAACAGCCGTATACATGTTCACTTTTTTGACAGTCTTCACTAAGATGTGAGCTGCTGTTTGAGCACAACTTTTTCCCCCTCTTATTTCTGTTCATTCAAGATGATGAAGCATAATAAAAGTACTTTGACTGAAAAGTTATATTTCCTTTCTGTACCAGTGGGCTCTGGCCCTTTCTTCTTGGTGGCATCTAAACTGTGTTCAGAAAGTATAATGGTGTATTATTCCACCTGCCAAAGGATATATTTGCTTTTTAGATGGTTTTGGAAGCCTTTCTTTTTTCATGGCTTCCAGGCAGTACACATATTAGCCAGTTACTGAAATTTACCCTTAAACACAAGTTTACTGGCCTTCTCTGTTGAGTTTCTGTTTTCACACTTGGAGAGCTAGAATTAGGCTGTTACTCAATGTGCAGCCATCTTGGAAGTCTCCAAAGTAACATTTCTCTCTTGATCCTGTCACCAGCTTGGTCTGGCTTCAGTGCCAGTTGTGGTTTTAGTTCTGTTGGCGACTCATTCTGTCTCGTAGCCTGTTTTGACCATGGAGCCAAGGTTAGATAGAAGACTTTACTGGGGGTCGTCCTCTCCATATTACTGTTGATGTTGAAGGCCTGAATGTTGGTCCACTAAGAGGCTTCAGTGTGAATTCCAGGATCAAGCATTATTTAACGTATGTGTGAGTGCTGATTTTGATGTCTAGCAACTTGGTACTGGGAGGTCCTTCACTCTGGGTGCAACTTTCTAGTTGAGCTGTTGGATCCAAACTCATTCGTAGTTGAGCTTGTAGATGCCAAAACTCTTTTCATGTAGGACTGGTGCCCATTCTGAGTGCCCTTTTGTGCTTAGGTGAGTTCTTTGGAGTTGAGCACTTTGACATTGGTTGGATTTTTAGTCAAAGGCCACATTCCTTGACCCCCCGACCCCCCCCCCCCCCACATCATGGAGATTGGTTGACTGCTGCATCTTCAGTGTGCTGCCTAGGAAGTTAAGGTCTGTGTGCAATCAGAATTTCAGAGCCAAGCACTCCCCTCCTATGCTGACCAACATCACCTTCACCATGGACATCATCATGCACTTGGTATAAAGCTTCATGGGTAGCTAACCATCTTTCTTGTCTCCTACGTTGCTTGTTGTATAAGATATTTAAACCGTCTGTTGGGCCAAGTCACAACTCTTGAGTCCAGAATTGTTTGAAAAAGTAATCCTGTTGGAAACCCAATTTCACTCTTTTTTTATAGAGATGATGGGGTCTTGCTAATCTGACATCTGTTCTTTGTTGTCTTTGTATTGAGTGCAAGCATCCATTGGGCATCCTTCCCTGATGTTGAGGTATTGGGCCTGTCACCCAAGAAAGGCAAGTATATATGTAGGCAACAAATTTAAAAGACCAACATGACAAGAGCATGCACTGCTTAAGCTTAAACTGTGTGAGAGCTCAATGTAGGTGCTTGTTACATCTGCCAAGAATGTAGGTACAAGACCTTGTTTGTGAGGCAAAATACTGTCTGGCTTACTTACACAGAATTAAATTTACCATGTCCTTTGATGGTAACCATTTTAATGTCTCTCCAAAAAATCAGTGAATGGAAGGAGGAATAAAATGAGGCCACAGAGCAGGATGAATCCACTTGGCTTTCTAGGTTTGAGGACGTCAGTGTAATCTTTCTCCAAATTACTACAGCCCACAGACTAATTTTTAAACCTACTAAGTGCCCAGCACTAACCAACATCCTTCAACCTTACACCACTCAGAGAACTCTAAGATCTACTTACCAAAACCTAATCACTGTCCGCAAACCCAATCGACGTGCTGGTCAGGTTCTTCTATCCTTTTCCTTAGCTAAAAAATGGAATTCTGTTCCTTCCTCTCTAAGGACTTGTGAAAACTGAAAACTTTAAAACTCAGCTACATTCCTACCTTTCCTCTAACAGGAAATGCAACTGCACTCTCCACCACCTAGCGTAATAATTAATGCACCCCTTAAACTCCTGACTAACTCAGAGTACAGGCTAACCTAGCATAAATGTACAAATTGTAAATAACATAATTGTACGTATTATAAATAACCCATCACACCTTTTTTTTCTCACTTTTCCTTCTAAGTCTTTATTCTCCCTCTCAATTAAGTTACCACTGCAATCCTAAATATTTAGGTACTATGTAACCAAAGAATTTATTCCTGTTGTCTAGCATGGAATGAAATTGTAATTGTTTCTTCTTTACTATGATTGTATATGTAACTAAACTATGTAATGCGGAGCTTTTCTCCCCGGGACTCCACTGAAAATGGGCTCCCTGAGAGCCAGTGGACCTCCCCAGTCATCAAACTGGAAATAAACAAATAAATGTAACATCCAGTCAGCCCCTGGAGCAAACCTCTGCTGTAAGCAGGGGCATCTAGACGTGACAGTTACCATAGAAAGCTCATCTCACTGGACTGAAATACCTTTGGACCACACTGGATAGGATGAAGAATCATCCACCCAAGAGTAATGTGTGCTAATCAAACTTGGTGGGCAGTTTGCCATTGGCCTTGCTCATTTTGGAGGCAGATCTACATGCAGCTGCACAAAATTTGGATGAAAGAGAGATGCACCCCCCCAACCAGGCTTAAAGAATCCTATTGATTGCCAAACCCAAGATGTTTTCTGAGGCTTTGATCTCTGCCAAGCAAAAGCTGCCCCTTGGTGCATGCTAAGACCACAGTGTACCCTTGCCTTCCACCTCAGGCTAGGTTAAGATGGAACAAAGCTTTTTTTCCCCAATTTCTGCAAGGTCTTCATCCTGATCCGAAGATGCTATCTGTGTCTGAAGTCTAGTCCTCTAAAATAGAGGGAGGAGACCTTACCACAGATGCCCTAATTGCTGACTCTGAAGGGGATGTCTGTGTCCTTGGCTGCGAGGAGTAAATTAACAGCTCAGAGCATTAATCCTGTCTAACTGCCAGACATTTTTCCTCTGTAAATAAGAACCCTATAGCAGCCTCTGATATGATGTCCTGGAAGTTTAAGGGAGCTAGACTGGCTGCAGGTTGTAACGCTTGTACTAATCAGAAGGTGAGTAGAATATGTAATAGATATAGGGAAAAAAGTGCACACCTCTGCACCCCTGGCTTTTCGTATCCTCAGTTGCCAGACCTGCACTTTTGAGTGTGAAGTTGTCGTGAAATAGAAATAACTGGTAGTAGGTAGCGTGAGCATGCAGGATGTGAACAGAAGGGCTGTTTTTGTACAGCAAGTCCAGACCATGCAGCCAGTAAGAAAACATGCTATAAAATGTGTGTATATTGTTTGTGATGCATCATCCAGGGCTGCTGCTATGAGGTCAGTTCTTAGTAGGCATGTTTGGTTGAGGAAATTGTCCTTTTCTGAAGATAACTAAGTGCGGCTGTTCTTTGCTGTTCTGGAGAGAGACCCCCAAGCTTATAATTTATTTAAAAAATATGGAAGGGCAAGAGGAAGACTATGGAGTCTGTCAAGCATGTGTTCTATCATCCTTTACCCAGTTGCAGGAGTCATCCTCCATATGTAGATTCTAGGTAGGTAGTTATGAGGACCATGTAGAAGCCTAGCCAAGTAATTTAGTGTCACCACTACTGGGTTTTCTTCTTCAGTTCTACTCTCAACCTTTACAAGAAGTGCTTCACAGACTATTCCGGGGCTGAGTTTTTGAAAACTCCTGCAGTTGTCAAGATTGACCTTGACATTTGCTAGAGTACTGGCATGGTTTTGTTTGACGTACTGTGGAAGCTTGCTTCAAAGGTAGGAAATACGTTATGACTGTATCCTGCCATTGACAGATGTCTGTCTGAGGCATTGGTGCTGGTGTTTGAGGAGCAGTTGAAGTGCTCAGTAATATTGCTGTCAGTTTTTACAGTGGAAAATAAAACAATGGTGGTTGCACTCTAGCTTGTTTTTTGATTGCTTAGCACTTTATAGTCTACAGTGGAAAGGCCTGCCTTTGAGATGCTTTAGTTTGTGGCTCTGCTGAAAATGTAGATTTCTAGGAATCTAGATAGCATACTGGCATCTGGGGTACACAGTGTGGTGGTGAGTGAATTCCCCATTCGCCACCCAGGAGAGTTGGCTAGGGACTTTTATCTATGGTTTACTGAAGGCTATTCAGTTACCATAGCACTAGATGTGTTTGAAAGATTCTGTCTTCAGTAACCAATTCTCCTCTTGCTCACCTGTCTATACAGAGATTGGCTTTTACTTTTATCTGTTTTTTTCTCCCGCTTGGTCAGAAATGGGAAAATCGAGGGGAAGTGTGCAACTTTCATGGGAAGGCAAGGTGCTTGTGTGGCCCAGGAAAGGTACATCTGACAGGCAGATTGCATGAAGTGCCGGAGTCATGCAAGTTAACGAGGTCTGAATTCTCCAAGCAGATAGCATTATGGTAATGTTATAACTTTATGCATTGGAGGAGAAGCCATTCTAATAGTAAGACGACTTTCTTTGTTTAGTGGTGATTGTTAAAGATGCCCTCCTATTCTCATGTTGCAGTATTCTTAACCTTTGGGTTAGCCTCTGCCTAGCGACCCACACGTCTGGTCAGTATACAAAGGCTTTAGTCACTGCAAGGTACTTGGGACATCTGATATTGGCCATAGGGAACATGGGCCATAAAAGTGACGTCTGCACGTGCCTTCCTCAGAACTACTGTGCTGCCAGTCGAACATCAGCTCATCTTGCTGTCTCTGCCGTTGGATCCTGTGATTAAAGTTAAGTACCCTGTTGGGACCTTTTTACATATTTTCTTGGTCACTGCCTGCCTGCCCAGGTTGATGTCATCCAGAAAAGGAAAGCGTAGGTGTAGACGTCAGATCCCTCATAAGGATTCCCATGACCTGTCTGTTTTGCCTAGGGCCCAACCACAACCATAAGTCCTATGCCATTTGTCAAGCTTGTGTCCCGAAGATCCTTTGCAGCCATCTGCACTCCCTTAACATTTACCTGGAAAACCAAAAACTTAAACATCTGGCTCTTGGGATGGGAAGGGCCATCCGGTCATACCGCCAAGCCATCAAAAAAGGCCAAAATTTCAAGATGTGAAACTACTGCTGCACCTCTTCCATCCTACATTCCCCCTGTGGCCGAGATACACCTGGAGAAACTCATGGAACCAGCTGACTTGGGTATAGTGGGTACTGTTTTGGATGTCGCACAACCAAGTTCAGAAAGGACATCTGCGGAGGTTATGCAGACATCTGGTGCCGCCGATGAGGGGGAGCCTCTGCTTGCTGCAGACACCCAAACTGGTCCTTCCTCCGCTTCTGTAGCTCCTGAGACTAGACCCTGTGCCCTATAGGTGTGCTTCTTAATTGAAGAAAAAACAAAAAAACTAAACGTCTGCTTCTCCCACGGCTATTCATAACCCTCCTCTTCTTCCCTTTGAGCTGTGGCACTCATCCATTGGTTAAGAACACTGCAACATTAGAATAGGAGGACATAGAATAGTTGTGTAAAATCTTAGATGTCCTTCTCTTCCATGATGTCCTTCAAGGATGCATCTGCAGTCCTTACAAATGGGTTGTCCTGTCGTCAGGCAGCCCTTCGGTCGGCCGGATTCCAAAGTCTGGGTCTGGTCTCGGCTGGTGTCGCACTTCACCCGATGTCATAGCTGCAGTTCTTCGGGTATAAAGGCATCAGCCGATGCCATTTTCCTCAGTCTTTCTTGCCGCGTGGCGCCCGAAGCAGAAGCTGTTCGCAAGTGCCGGTCGGTCAGAACCAGAGATTACTACTACAAGTACCGAAGACTTCTAAAAAGCTAAGTACCCCGTTGGGGACTCTTTCTTGCCTCAGCCGATGTCAGAAAAAGTGAATAACTGTTTAACTTGTGGGAAACAAATACCTCATAAAGATTTCCACTCTTACTGCTTACCTTGTTTAGGCCCAGTCCACGACGTAGCAGCTTGTCTAGCCTGTGTTTCTTTCAACCGACGGACGCTTAGACGTCGGTCGGAATTTGCTGAAGAGTTTTTCGGCTCCGATTTTGCTTACATTATGCCGTCGGATACTCCGACTACGCAAATTTCTAAAAAACGCAAGGAAAAGGACTGACACTCGCGGTCCGTGGTTTCGGCCGAAACCGCGGTTAAACCAACCGTGAGTGTCTCGGTTTCGGCTGAAACCGAGTCCACGGTTCTTCCTTCGGCCGAAAGCTTACCACTTACCAAGGCCTCATCCAGCCAGGCTGAATCTGCTACTGAAATCCCACCTGCTCTTGCAGGTTCGCAGGATTTATCTGATACTATCCCTTTGGATATTTCTACCCCTGCACGTGGAGCTGCTAGGCCTCCTGCATCCATGTCTATTAAGGCCTTTGCCAGGGCTAAAGCAGCAAAAACTACCAAATCTGTGCCTGCTAAAACCCCTTCTCACAGGCCTAGTTCCAGTTCACAAATGCTTAGTCTAGCAGAGGATCTAATTTCTTTGATCCGGGGATCCCAACCACATCCAGACAGGGCCTCTCACCCACCTCCAGAGAAGAGGACTAGAGTAGAGCCCCCTGAGCCAGTTTCTTCAGATGACTCCTCTGATGAGTCAGATAATTCAAACCCTCCAGAGGGCCCCTTTTCTCCTTATGAGGACTCTGATGCAGAAGACTCCATTCCTTCTGCCTCTCCGCCTGAGGAATTTTCTTTTGGGGAAACCTTGCATGCTATGAGGGAACAATTTCAATGGCAGGGCCAGGATTTTTCAGACTCTAGGAAAAGGCTTAGAACCTTTTTGCATTTGCCACAGCATAGGCCTTTAGCCATTCCTCCAGTACTTACTGTTGTGGATGATGCTTTTAATGATGCTTGTACTGCTCCTGATTCTCTTCCTCCGGCCCCTGCTAAGCCCGATAGGTACTACAGGGTTCGGACACACATTATCATTTGTATAAGGCCCTTTGCAGACCCGAAACTATCTCCCAGGGACCCAAGGCTGTAGCAGCTTCTTCTAAAACCCCTCCCTCTGAAAGGGAATCTAGGACCTTAGAGATGGGGTAAAAAAGTTTACACTTCTGCTACTCTTTCAGCTAGGGCCTTGAACTGTCAATTCCACATGATTCAGTATCAGGAATTTATGTTAGACCAATTAACTAAAAAAACTGTCCTCGGATGAACCATTAGACAAAAAAATCTGTACAGGAAGTGGTACATAACATTCAGCAGGTCAGTAATCATTCCTTAAAATGCGGCTATGATGCACTGGAGTCTTCCTTTAGATCAGCCATGACTGGCACAGTGATCAGAAGACATGCATGGTTGAAAGAGCAGTCCTTACCAGACCATGTTAAATCAAAGCTCCTAGATGCTCCCATGGATAAGCTCAATTTGTTTGGCTCCCCTCCGCAGCAGGTGCTGAAGAAGGTGGAAGAGAAAGCAAAATCTGTCCAGACAGTCAAGGATTTCTTGCAGGTCCAGCCTCCAAGGTTTAGCAGGAACTGGCCTTCCAAGAATTGGTCCTTTCCAGACACCTCCAGAGCTCCGAGAGGCAGGAATAGGCGCTCAAGAGGCAGGGGTCAATCCAGAGGTGCCTACAGGGGACGTCAGTGGCAGGCTAACAACCAGCGAGGTACAGCCACAGATCCAGCCACCACCACTTCCACAGAACAATCACAGTGACTTGGCTCTGGCACCGCCTACCAGGGAACAACTAGAAGCACCCTTAGGCGGGAAGCTAGCCTTATTTTCAGTAAACTGGCATTACATCACAGGAGACAAATGGATTTTACTGACAATAGACCAAGGTTACAGGTTTCACTTCCATACTCTACCAAGGAAGAGAGGAATGACAAACCTACCTCCAAATCAGAAGACAGAAGCTCTAGAACAAATAACTCACTTACTAAGGATGAGAGCTATAGAAAGGGTACCATCTATGGAACAAGGACAAGGATTTTACTCCAGACTCTTCCTGGTACCAAGAAAAGAAAACCAATGGAGACCTATTCTCGACCTGTCCGCTTTAAACACATACCTCATTGTTCCAAAATTCAAAATGCTGACCCTACAGCAGCTTCTTCCCATGCTGGGCAAGGAGTCTTGGCTGGTAACTCTAGATCTCAAGGAGGCATACCTGCACGTCCCCATACGACCAAATTGCAGAAGATACCTCAGATTTCTTGCAGGATCAGAGCATTATCAATTCTAAGCATTGCCCTTTGGCTTATCTACTGCGCCCAGAGTATTCACGAAATGCCTGGCATCAGTAATTGCTCATTGCAGGCTTCAGGGAATTCAAATTTATCCTTACCTGGACGACTGCCTGTTACAAGCGGACAACAAAAACAAATTAACAAAAGATTTGGAAAGGGTCATTCATCTACTACAAGCCCTGGGATACACAGTCAATATAAAAAAGTCAAGGCTGATACCACCCCAAAGGATAACCTTCTTGAGTGCAGATTTGGACACATCAAAACAAATGGCATTCCTGACAGTAGAAAAACAGGAGCAACTCCCTTTCTACTTCATGGCATTAACAAAGCAGAACCAGCTAACAGCAAGAAAAGTCCTGCAAGCTCTCGGTTACATGGCATCCTGCATAATATTGATTCCACATGCCAGACTACATATGAGGAAGTTACAGTGGTACCTAAGGAATTTATGGTCTCAGCACAAGCACAGCCTAGAAACCCAGATTCCAATAATTCCATGCCTGAAACAAGAATTCCAATGGTGGGCTCAGGCCTGTCAATCAAACAAGGGACTGCCCTTCCACAGCACTCAACCAAGCCAGACCATCACAACAGACGCCTCAGACCTCGGTTGGGGGGCGCACATGCTGGACAAGTGCATACAAGGCTTATGGACTCGAGACCAGCTGCACCTACACATAAATCAAAAGGAAATGCTGTCAGTAAAACTGGCAATTCAAGCATTCAGACCATTTCTTCGACAGGGTCAACTGCTGATAAGGACGGACAACACCACAGTTATGTGGTACATCAACAAACAGGGAGGCACACATTCATACCCTCTATGCCGGATGGCAATGGACCTCTGGAATGTGGCACTGAGCTTCAACATTCAGCTTCAAGCAATTTTTGTGCCAGGAAAAGAAAATATACTAGCAGACATCCTAAGCAGAACTACCACGGATGCCCACGAATGGATGCTGCATCCGGACATCTTCAAAACCATTACAGGGAAATGGGGACTACCAGAAATAGACTTAATTGCATCCCCACACAATCACCAACGGAAAAAATTCTGCACAAGGACGTACCACCCACTTGCTTGGAAAGTGGACTCCCTATCTTTCAGTTGGAAAAACCTGACAGCATATGCATTCCCACCTCTTCCTTTGATGCACAAGGTGCTATTGAAGATCAAAGAAGACCGTCCAAGGATCATCCTGATAGCTCCAGTCTGGCCAAGGCAACATTGGTACCCATTACTGAGGAGCATGTCTCGGGAACAAATATGGCCTCTGCCCCTAGTTCCCTTGCTGTTAACACAGAACAACTTCAAAACCCTGCATCCAAACCTGAAAACACTGCAGCTGGCTGCCTGGAACATTGCATAAGACCAAATAACCCAGATTTATCTCAAAGGGTTAAAGACATTATCTTGGAGGCTTGCAGACCCTCAACAAGAAAGAATTATTCAGCAAAATGGAAAAGATATCTCATTTGGAGTACTGCAAAAGGAGAGAATGTGTCACTGGTAAACATAGCTAACATCCTGGAATACTTGGCAGAGCTCTTCCACAACGGCCTGTCCTATTCTTCCATTAAGATTCATGCATCAGCTATTTCAGCAGAATACAACTTGGATCCTCCAGTCTTCTCACATCCTCTGCTCAGGTAGTTTCTGAGAGGGATTAAAAATGTAAAGCCACCTAGGAAGCCACCATTGCCAGCATGGGACTTGAACTTTGTGCTAGAAAAATTGACACTCCCTCCTTTCGAGCCAGCAGCAACAGCAGAATTACAGTACTTATCATGGAAAACTGCTTTCCTGCTTGCAATCACTTCAGCAAGAAGGGTATCTGAGCTACAGGCATTAATGGCAGTACAGCCCTTCCTGATCTTCCATCAAGATAGAGTGTCCATGAGAACTAATCCTACTTTTATGCCAAAGGTGGTCTCCAGGGTATCTTTAAATCAAGCTATCCACCTACCTACATTCTTCCCCAACCCACAGAACAGGGGAGAAAGACTGTTGCATACCTTGGATGTACATAGACAATTACATTACTACCTGGACAGGACCAAGAGCAATAGAAAGACTGACCAGCTACTGGTAGCATATGCGACAGGAATGGAAGGAAAACCAATTTCAAAACAGACAATCTCTAAGTGGATAGGAAATTGCATTAGATTTTGTTACTCCTACCATGGGAAGAAAACTCCAGAAAACATCAGGCCTCACTCTACAAGGGCTACAGACACTACCACAGCTTTCTTACGAGGAGTGGCTACCAAAGACATTTTAGAGGCTGCTACTTGGAGCTCCGTGCATACATTTGCCAAGCATTATAATTTACCTTTATACTCCAGATCCCGAGCAGGTTTTGCCACTGCTGTTTTGCAAGGGATCTTAACTACACCATAATCTTATTTCTCCTCCTCCGCCAGTTTGGCTATGGTATTCTACCCATTTGTAAGGACTGCAGATGCATCCTTGAAGGACATAGTACAGTTTTGTACCTACCATAAATGTAGATGTCCGATAGGAATGCATCTGCAGTCAGGATTACCCACCCTCCTTCACCTCTGTGGTACTCCTAGGGTATTTGCCCATCTTGTAGCTAGCTGGGGGAATCTATTATGGTGTATTTGTTTGTATATATGTACATACATGCCTATTTTTTGTTTGCTTTCTACTATTTGGAACCATTTGCATTTATCCAAATTTAGCCTTCCTAGAGGGCACCTGGCATCTGGGGCAAGAAACACTGAGGAAAATGGCGTCGGCTGATGCCTTTATACCCGAATAACTGCAGCTATGACGTCGGGTGAAGTGCGACACCAGCCGAGGCCAGACCCAGACTTTGGAATCCGGCCGACCGAAGGGCTGCCTGACGACAGGACAACCCATTTGTAAGGACTGCAGATGCATTCCTATCGGACATCTACATTTATGGTAGGTACAAAACTGTACTTTTTGTTTCATTGTTTACTGGAAAACTGTTCAAAGCAATAGGAAGGTGTATCAAAGAGCACATGTATGTTTCATATGCAAGGGGCCTATGATTTGAAAACAGCCCATAATTAATTTTTATCTGCCACGAGTAAAATGTATTTTCTTTGAATGTGGATTTTAATGTTGTTTCAGTGAATGTGCGTTTCAAGGGCATAGAAGGTTTAATGCCAAGTTTGCTATGTCTTAGTGTTTGCGCTGTAAAATGCAAAAATAAAACTTTCAAATGAAGTTCAAATCATCATAGAAGTAAATCAATATGCACATTAGTGTTTATGGTAAATGGAGTGAAATAGCAAATTAATGGATCATTGGAATGGCTGCAGGGAGGCTCCGTTCGACCAGGGTTTTGTGAGGGGGAAGGGCGGCAAACTTAGACAGCCCCAGCTGAACCATACCTCCCAACTGTCCAGATTTTCAAAGAATGAATAGATGTTTTGCTTCTTATTTTTGATTTGTTCCTCATAAAAATTTGTGGTTTTCTGGCAAATAATTTAGGAATCAAGTCACTAAATAATGACACACCTAGTTTCAGACTTCATAACCTTCAGAAAAATGCATGCTAAAGTAAGACCTGTTCTATCAACTGTCCCAGTTTATAGAAGAGCATTTTTAGTACTGTTTATATGTTCCCCCCAATATATTTGGCCTTGTCCAGATTTATGTCCCAGTTTATACAAGAGCAATTTTTAGTACTGTTTATATGTTCCCCCAATATATCTGGCCTTGTCCAGATTTATTGCATTAACAGGTTGAGAGGTACATGCAAATAAATTGCTTTAAAGAATTAGGCATAGCCAAACCTCTGAACTGTCCCTGATTTTGACTCAAAATGTTGCTCTTCCCCTAATGATCCCTCCACAAAATAGCAATTTTGGAAGAAAACATGGAGGGTTTATAATTAAGAAATAACTGTAATAATCAGATTACTTTTATTTCAGAAATGCATGTAGATTATTTTATTTTGTCAGCTGCTCAAGTTAGCAGTACTAATATTAAAGTGTCCCTTCTTTGACAGGTTCCCAGCTGTATTGTGTTGCTATTTTATATTTTTACATCACATTTTTTGGTCCATTTTTCATAAAATTGTGTTTTTTGGCAAATTAGTGACAAATAATTAAAGACCGAAGTTAGAAAATAATGACAGACATTTGAGTTTCAGATTTCATACCATTCAGAAAATTCATACTAATGCAAGACCTCTATTAGCTTTCTAAGGTTATAAGAGCGATATTTTAAAAATTGTCCTTATTTTTGGGCCTTTGTTCTATTTCTTTGTATGGCTTTGTCCAGATTTCTTGCTCTGAGGTTGATAGGTGTCAGGGCCATCACAAGTCAGCCAGAGACATTTCAAACTGTCACATACTTGTTACACCCCACTCCCCCATGTAGTGACTCTGGATGTGTCGAAGCAAGGCAAGGAGTAGTTATGCAGTGTAAATGTGCAGAGAATCCCACCCATCCAAGGTAGACACAAGTACTAGAGTGGCTTTTCATCTGTCCTTGATTTTTGCAGAATGGTCTGGTTTCTGTCATATTTTTTGTACTGTTGATTTATGCTTATTACTCAAAGTGCCTGTTGCTCTGTGTTTAAGTAGCAATACTTTAATGACCATCAGGTAAGCTTGGCTGAGATTGCAAGATGCAAGTAAGCTTTAATAAGCATACTGTTAAAGAATTGCCAACATTGAAAGCCTTTCTGTTGCCATGTAGAGAATACTTAACTAGATAATGTATAAGCCTTGGGTATTGAAATGCATATGCCAGTATTTGTAATAAAGGACAGAATTACATTATTTTAAGAGTCTCATTACACTTGGAGACTTACAGACATCTCTGCAGGCTTTAACCATAAACCGAATGCCAATCGCGTGGTCCATAACCTGTACAGTAATCCTTTTAAGCAATGTATCTTGAGCTTATTTCTTGTTTGCTTTTCATTTTTTACTTTGATCATGTTTTCCCCATGAAACAAGTAGATGTCAGGCAGCAGGTCTTTTTTTGGATAAGGAACATTTTTACAAGTGGGGGCATCAGAGATTTCTACTTTCAGCATGTTACTTGTTACTTTAATAAAGCTGAATATAAATTATAATTAGAACTGCAGTGCAAGAAGCGGTTTGAGTTGAGTGCTGCTTGTTTTTCTTATACTTGATTTTGACTGGCATTCCATTAATGCATTTAAAAAAAAAAGTAATTTATTTTTTCATGCCTCACAACCTTTTTTGTTTCCATCTAGATATTAAGCTGTCATGCAGCCAATGCATTGAAATATTTTTATTCTTGTACACTTCATTTTGTCTTGATTGGACTCTCATGACAACTGTTTGGCACCCAGTGCAGTATATGTAGTTTTTGTGGTTTGCTACTACAGGTGTTTCTGTGTGTGGTAGGGGAATACCTCAGGCTTGAACCCTGTACCTTGTATGCAGGTGTTAAAGACCTTAATTCCCTATCCACCACCAGTTGTGAAAAAAACTGCAGATTTTTGCCTCATGTTTGATCTGATCTGTTCCTCATAATATCTGTGGTTTGTAAATGTTGCAATGCTTTATATTTGATGGGGCAGTTGTAGCATTGTTGCCTCACAGCTGCAGGTTCTCAGGTTTGTTTCTTGGCTGGGGTGCCTTCTTTGTGGGGTCTTTATCTTCTCCCTGTGTTTGTGTGGGTTTGCTTTTGTGTCCTCCCATGTTACAAAGACATGTCTGCATTATTTCTTCCTGGGCCTCTGAATTTTTTTTTTGTTCCAAGTCAGACGGTCCTGATTAACAAATGTTAAATAAAATTGACAGGCATTTGAATTTCAGACTTCAGGTTTCTGAATGTTTAAGTCCTTGCATATTTGATGGTGCAGTGGTAGTATTGTTGTCTCACAGCTATAAGTTTTCTGGTTTGATTCTTGGCTGGGGTGCCTTCTGTGTGGAGTCTGCATCTCCTCCCTGTGTTTGTGTGGATTTGCTCTAGTGCCCTGTCATTTTACAAAGATGTGTCTGCAGTATTTCTCCCTGGGTCTCTGCTGAAAATTGTTTTTATTCTGTCAGCAGTAAAATTGACAGGTATTTGAATTTCAGACTTCATGTTCTTCAGAAAATACATAGTAACACAACCTTTTATTCTAGCAATTTTCTAAGTTTATAAGATGAATATTTGAAATTTGTCCCTATTTTTGGGACTGTATTCCCTCATTATTGGCTTCGTCCAGGTTTTTTGTGCTAAGGTTGACAGCTATGGCAAGAACTGAATTCACTGAATGTTTGAGGGCTGTATTGCCTCATTACTGGGTTTGTCCAGGTGTTTTGTACTAAGAGGCTGACAGCTATGGTGAGAACTGAATTCACTAAATGATTGATCTCCCTCTTTTACAAAGCAGCTGATTTGGCGTAGTATTATGTTGCTCTGTTTTGCACAGGGAGCTTGGCAGTAAAATGTATGGTTCTAGCAACTTTCCAAGATTATACAAGCAATGTTTGTGTCCCTGGTTTTTGGGCTTTTGACACTTAATAGGAAAACCACTTTATGAAAAACAGCAGAGCTTTCGGATACAATCCTTCATCAATACTAATACATACAAGGATAGTCACTGTTAAAATACAGGTCCAAAACAGTCACATGACCAGCAGCCCAAAGAATCATGTGACATGACAAAATCCATATAACATAACGAAGTTAAAATTCAAAACATAATAAATGATGAATAAACAGTATAAAGCACATATAATAAAACACATAAGTTAAAATATATATTAAAAACATATATTGAGGACATGAAAATATAGAGTAATCACAGCCTAGTTCTACTCAACCTAACCAAAACTGGTTTGAGGCTGACCATGCTGTTCAAGCCAGGTGCTGAATCACTTGCCAGTCTCAAAATCCACTCATATTCTTTATTTTCCAGGTGGTTATTCAAATCCCCACCTCTAAGTGTAGGCTGGACTGAGTCAATAGCCCTAAATTTAAAGAAATGCTGTTGCCCAAACTCAGCTACGTGCTTATACAATGCATTTCTTTCACAGCACCTCCTAATCTCGGACTTGTTCATAGGTTCATAGGTTCATACAAGGCTATCTGCCCTAGGGCATTTATAAGCCTAGCCAGAGTATGTTTGGCTTTCGCCACCCATTTTAAATTAATTTTGCTATGCCCTTTTTCGAGGTTAGTATACTGTGCCTCTGTCTAACAGTGACACAGAAGTGATACCCGGGGTAAACCTATGATCTCCCATCCACTCATCAAGATTCCTCTTGAAGAGAGTCAATGAGGGACTCTGCCTAACCTAGACTGGGATTTTATTCCATAGTGAAGGGAGCCTCTGGGTTATGAATCTGTCCCTCCAGCATGTCCTATTTATTTCAGTGCTGAGGTTCAAGTCTCTCGAGCGTGTAGCTCAATGGGATTTGGATTTTTTGAGATGCAGCATGTCCCTTAATTCCGGGTTGGACGTGGCCTTATACATCAGGCACAGGTCACCTCTGAGCATTCGGTATGCCACTGAGTAGAGCTGGAGTTTCTTTAACCGGGCAGCATATGGCATCTGTTTGAGCCCTTTGATCCTCTTGGTGAGGTACTTTTGGGGTCTTTCCAGTTGCTGCAGGTGTTTGGTAAGGTACATCCCAAAAGGGGCATTGTACTCTATTATGGGCCTGATGAGGGATGAGTAAAGAGGCACGATGACCTCCCCTAATCTAGATGTGAATCCCTTCATGATTAGGTGGGCTATATAAAATGTTTTTCTAACCACTTTGGCCACGTGGTTGTCAAATGAGAGATTGCTATCAACTTGGGTCCCCAGGTCCCTAATGACTTCTTCTGTACTTAATGGATTACCACCTATGTGGTAATTTGTGGGCACTGTTTTGCCAAAAGGGATGACTATACACTTCTGGCATTTAGTTTGAGGCCATGGCTCTGGCACCAGTTGTCTGTTTCTATGAGGCCCTTTTGGAGGATGCTTGTGTCGGCTGGAGAGTCGATTATGGCACCCAGTTTGCAGCCATCTGCGAACTTGGTCAGCCACAGTCCTTCCATGTTGGCCTGTACCTCCGAGAAATATATACCAAACAAGAGAGGTCCCAGGACTGAGCCTTGTGGGACGCCACTTGTAACTGGTTTGGAGTCTGACATGGCTCCAGCAATTCTAACCATGTGGGTTCTGTCCTTGAGCCAGTTTGCAACCCATCTAGTGACATAGGGGTTTATATTTAAGCTGGTGAGCTTATCTATAATGCCCGAGTGGGGTATTGTATCGACGGCTTTTGCGAGGTCCAGATAGGCTGTGTGGACCACCTTCCCTTCGTCAATGGCCTTGGTGACTGTTTCAAAGAAGTCAACCAGGTTTAAGAGGCAGGATCTGCCCTTAACAAAGCCAAACTGGGTAGGATCCAGTGTCTGTAGGTTCCCAATATCTTTATTTATGAGGTCCATAATGATCCTTTCCATAGCTTTGCAGACCAAGCTAGTCAGGCTTATGGGGCGATAGTTTCCAGGGTCCGTTGAGGCACCACCTTTGTGAAGAGGGACCACTGTTGCTGTGTGCCACTCTTTGGGTACATATCCTGTAGTAAGGCTGAGATTGAACAGTAGTTTTATGTTTGGGTTTAGCTCTTCTTGGAGTTCATGTAGGACACAGCCTGGGACACCGTCTGGTCCCATTGATGCTGTGTTTTTTGCTTTGGAGAGGGCGGCTCCCACCTGAGCATCTGAGATGTCGGGGGGGCAGCACTCTGCTGGGATAGATATTTGCCCTTTTGGTGGGGAGGGGGAGTTTGCGCTGAACCTGTCAGCTAGGATGTTGGCAATGTCTGTGGGATCAGTGTTTTTTTGTCATTTTGGACTAATTCTGAGCATATCTGTGAATTCCCACCCAGGTTCCTAACATAACTAAAGAAAGCCTTGTGATTATCTTTAGTGTCCTGTGCAATTTTTCTCTCGAAGCTGGCCTTTGACGATTTTATGAGTGCCCTTAGTTTTTTGCTAATACTTATCAGAGATGCCTTCCCTTTTTGGGATTTTGCTCTATCATGTAGTAGCTTCCTCCTTCTATTGTATAGTTTGTTTATGGCTGGGGTCCACCAGACAGGTCGTCTGCCTTTGGAGGATTGGGTCTTGGTTTTATTTGGGATTGCATGATCCATGCATTCCTGAAGGTGTTCATAGAATGCATTTATAAAGGATTCTGCGGTCTGGGCCGTATTTTCCACAGGCCCGGGGACTTTGAAGGATTCCACCTTGGTTTTGAGGAGTGTGAAATTTGCTTTAGAGAAGTTTTTCACTGTGGTTTTCTGGGCAGGGGGTGGGGTCGGGATGTGAATATCCAGTGAGATCAGTTTATGGTCAGATCTTACCAGTGAGGGATACACTTCTGGTCTGGAGCATAGAGTCCCCATGTTGGTGATGATCAGGTCCAATATGGTTTCCCCTCTTGTGGGAGTGGTAACAAGTTGTTCCATAGCATTTGAGTTTATGAATTCTAGGAACCTTTGGGCAAGGGTGTTGGAGCTAGAGTAATGCTCCCAATCTATGTTTGGGTAGTTGAAGTCACCCAATATAATGATGTTCGGAGAGACCTTCATATTTTCCAGTGTTCTCAGGAAGGCCGAGTGGGGTTCCTGGGTTTGGGAGGGTGGTCTGTAGCAAGCTATAAACTGGAAGGCAGTTTTACCCACTGTTAGTTGCACATGGATAGTCTCTGATGCTTCGTGCTTTGCCACCAACCTGGAGGTGTGGGTATCTTTGATGAATATCGATACTCCCCCTCCTTTTGTGGTTCGGTCCAAGTTTTGGGGCCGAAAAGCATGGTATGAGGTATAACCTGGTAGTGCTGGGGTGCTCTCGGGAGTCCTGAACCAGGTTTCTGTTACTGCACAGATATCGATGTTCTCCATGCTAAGGAGAGTTTCGAGTGCATGCATCTTGAGGTTTAGACTTCTAGCGTTGAGTAGCATTACTCTTAGTTTCTTATCCCTTGTGATACCTATGGAGGTGGGTTTGTCTTTTGAGCCTTGCCTAAAAAAGGCACTATGGGGGTAGCAAGAGCCTTTGCCAATATCCGAAAGCCCAGGGGTGACAGGTGCAAGCCATCCCTAGCAAAGCATTGTGGCTTGTCGTGCATATCATCCCACGCTGACAGGCATTGGATCCCCTTTGAATGACACCAATACTTAAGCCAATTGTTGAAATTGATCATCTTGTCTTCATATTGTGGCATCATTCTTGGTGAGGGTAAGATGCTACTCAAGGTCAGGGTCATACCAGCCTGGGCTACATGCTCAGAGAGCTCCTCTATGTCTCTTTTCATGTAGTCCAGGGAGATACGTCTCAGGTCATTCACACCAGCATGGACAATGACTGAGTCATATTTGTACTTGCCTTGGAGTGACCTGAGTGCTTGTGTTATGTGGCGGATCCTAGCGCCAGACAGGCTGCTCACCGTGACCTTCTCCTTGTTCAGCCTGGTGAGCAGGATGTCAGTGTGCCTGACAATAGAGTCACCTATTACAAGTGTATCAGGTGTGTTTTTTAGCCTTAAGGGCTGTGACTGTTCGGCACACTGGCTTTGTGAGATATGTGTTGCATGTGTTTTGTTTTGGGGTAGCGGTTGCTTGGGTGTCTGCTTTGGAGGTCTCTGCTGCTTAGGCAGATCTTTATTTAGAGCCTCTGAGTATGTTTTTGTGTGATTATGTGTTTGGTTTGCTGTCGTGGTAGGTCTATGTGAGACTGGAATTGTAGTGAGTGTGGTTTCCTTCTCCTCCTGACTGGTTATGCCAGTACTGAGTTGAGAGAGCTTAGCCTCCAGTTTGGCTATATGGTTGCATCTCTCACATGTGTTGGAATTTGTTGGGAGGAGGAGAGGGTTGTCTGTGTACATGAGGCAGTTCTAACATTGCCTCAAGATTCCCATATTCACCAGCTGGACTGGAGAGGAGATTGACAACTGACCTTTGGACATGCTAGAATAATATTGGGAATTCCTTTATAATTGAAAACAAGGGCCAATGGGGAGCGAGGGTGTAGTGCTTTTAATTTTTAGTGCTGACTTATAATTGCTTTAATGAGCAAGTTCCAGGTAACAAGTGCAATGTGTTACAGGTAACTTAAATGCAAAAACGACAAACAGTAACTTTCTTTCAAGCGAAGCAAGGAAATAAGTACAGTAAGCAATGCAGATATCACTAGGGATCCACAGAAGCGCTGAGAAGCCGCGTTTTAGGTGTTCAATGATGCGTTCTCTTAACTTACGGGTAGTTTTGCCTACATTAAAAGAATGACAGGCAACACACATAGCTCCTCCCCTTTCTGGTTGGCCACACCCCTTCCCCTTGACTCCACCCATTCAGCTGTCTCCTGCAGCCCCCCTTTGATTTGAAGTCACCAGCCGCCACTGGCCATAATAAACAGTATGTTGGATATCGAGGTTGAGTAGATACTTGAAAGAATGGGTTAAAGGCTTATTGTGAGTAAATGGAAAGTTGTTATAATGCATGGTAATGGTCAGACGTATATTGAAGTAGTTACATGTATTAAGGACCTTGGTGCCATGGTTAGCTCTGGTTGGACTATGAAACAACATGTTATTGATATAAGGGCAAGAGTCATGTGACAAATCCATGTAATACTACTAACAGATGTGGAATCCAGAGACTTGGATAGAGTGTGAACATTGTATATTTCAGTTATACTGTCTATAACAGATTCCAGCTTAGTTTTTGTCACTTGAATATTTGGCATTTTAGAAGCAATTCAGAGGAAATTCACAACAATGTGAATAATAGTGCATCTTTCTTATCCTAATAGAGTAGAACAATTTAATTTATGTAGCATACTCTAGAGGTTATTGAGAGGAAAGCTATGTTTAACTTTGAGAGACATTTTAGATGGAGTTTAAGAATTAAACTGGTTTAAAGATCATGTGCAAATATTTTTGTTACTATTTATTTTTGCTTCAGTTCTGCTGTCATTATGTAGAGAGCTTTCTGATGATAAAATAAATATATTTTATATAAATATATACATCCACTGAAGTAGCTTTGTATCGTAAACTTGTATTGGTATTATATTCCGAGCAGCTGTCCATTTACTTCCTAATGTCCTGTCATGTGACGTAAAATTCTAGTGATGCAATTGTTAGTCTGGAGTGGGGAGATGTTTTATGTAGTCATTAGCAGATTTCAACATAAATGCAGCACAGCCATACAATAAATCAACAAATAAATACAGTTATATTCAAGTAGAAGCAAATTAGAACAGAATAAGATCCATTGTAAATGAGTAATGATTTGTATGCAGTGCAGTAACATAGATGTGATGCTATTAGTCGTCTACCATGGGTTAATAAAAAGCAGTATACACTTTAGAATGAATCTTATGTTCTAGTTAGCTTTTGCTTGAATATAACTGCATTATTTACTTATTTGTCTGATTGACTGCGTTACATTTATATGTTGAAATTTGCAATTGACTACAGAAAATAACTTCCCTCTACAAACTGTGCATTCTAACAATTACATAATTGGAATTCTGAGTTGCATAGCATGGAATAAGGAAGTAAACGGACAGCTGTTTAGCCCACAGTAAATACAAACACAAGTTTACTATACTTTATAAGCATTGTTCCTCTTAAATATATTTATTTTATAATCAGAAAGCCATTGTTACATAATGAAAGCATAATTACATCAAAAAGAAATGATAAAAAAATGCATATGATCTTTAACTGTTAAAATGCCACACAGTGAGAGTAGAGATAGTGGACCAGTATTTACAATAGGATTTAACAGAATATTTCAGAGACAAATATTTAACACAGATTTTACCTAGGTATTGGAATAAATTACTACTTGGGATTAGGAAGTCAAAAAACATGAATACCTTTAAAAAATTAAACTGAATGCATATATGAGAAATAGAAAATACGTCAATGTATCCAGGAGTCTACACTTTTAATAACCTAATTGGCATATGCAGCAAATGTAACTACAAAACTATGTTCTGGGTGAAATTTAGAAACATTCTTTCATGCATCTGCAAAGTTACTAGCTTTTTTTTTTTTTTTTTTTTTATTATTCATTGCCAACCACTTTATCTTGGAGACAAGATGCCTGTATTTGCAAACAGTGTATCAAAAGAACACTGGGCTGAGACATCTGCAAAGTACAGTGTAATTAACATTTAAAGGTACATTATCAAGCAGGTTAGTGAAAAATATATTAAGTTTGAAACTGGATGCGAATAAGTTGTATTAGTAGTTGTCTTCCAAGCAGGTTTTCTATTACATGCATTTAATATAACAGTGCACAATTTATTTTGTTTAAACTTTTTTCTTAGGATAAAGGTTGGTGTTTAATGAAAGGATGTAACATGTTTTTCATGTATGGGGAGCGAATAGGGGTAAGAAAAGAGCAAGTAGCAGTCCGTGTTAAGTGGGAGCACAGCCTGTAACATACAGTTTAGCATGGGTAACCTTAATTTTAGAAAAGGTGATGAATGGCTTGTAGTGAAGCTGTCAATCTGGGGCAGCTGCTCATATCTTGTGGGGTCACTTTATTTTTTTGAAAATGTACATAATGGTTTAAATGTTACAGTGTAAGAGAATGAATGGAAGATTGTAAAAACTTTTCATTTTGTGCTTTCATCGAAGGAGAAAGTCTGAAATGTGACACTGATTCAAAAGGAGGTGAGAAGCAACAGAATAAGATATTAGTATTTGCATGCAAGTTAAAAGTTGAAAATGCACATTCAAAAGATCCATCATGTATAATAAATAGGAGTAATAACTATGTTCATAATTCTAACTGCCTAAGTAGTATGTAGCTTTTGTGCCTGCACACACACATCCACACTGGCAGATTTGTTCACAGGCTCAAATAAGATCCTTTTGGGAACTTCCCTTCCTCTTTATTATTTATATAGTTTTGATTTTTTTCTGTTTTTGTTTAAAAATATATGTGTGTGTTAACCTTTTATTTTGACATTGAGTTTTACCAATGCTGTTAATCCCTCTGAGATTCTAAATTATTACTGGGTTGTTTGTATCCTTAATACTGCTTTTAAGCAGTTACAGAGCTTTTCTAAAGTGTTTTATGACCTGTACTGCGAAACTGAATTTTGTGTATCAGTCGAGCACTAGACCTCTTGATGTCCTTCATGGATGCATCTGCAGTCATAACAAGTGGGTTGTCCTGTCGTCAGGCAGCCCTGCAGTCGGCCGGATTCCAAAGTCCGGGTCCGCTGATGTCGCACTCCACCCGGCGTCATCTCTGTTGGTCTTGGTATAAAAGCATCAGCCGACGCCATTTTCTTCAGTCTTTCTTGCAGCGTAAGCAGAAGCTGTTCGCAAGTGCGGTCGGTCGGATCCAGAGATTACTTCTACCGAATACTACTAAGACTTCTAAAGCTAAGTACCCGTTGGGGACTCTTTCTTGCCTCAGCCGATGTCAGAAAAAGTTAACAATTGTTTAACCTGTGGGAAACAAATACCTCATAAAGATTTCCACTCTTACTGTCTGCCTTGTTTAGGCCCAGCCCACGGCGTAGCAGCCTGTTCGGCCTGTGCCTCTTTCAACCGAGCGGTCGGAGTTTGCAGAACAGTTTTTCGGTTCTGATTTTGCGTACATTATGCCGTCGGATCCTCCGACTACCCCAAAAAGCAAAGATAAAGACCGACACTCGCGTCTCGGTTTCGCCGAAACCACGGTAAAGCAAACCGAGTGTCTCGGTTTCGGCGAAACCGAAAACTGCTCAAAGTACAGCTGAACCTATTCTTACAACTGAGGCCCCTGCTACAACTCTTGAATCGACCTCAGAAATTTTACCCACTACGGTGGTTGACTTATCAGACACCATCCCCTTGGATGTCTCTACCCCAACACGTGGTGCTGCTAGGCCTCCAGCTGCCATGTCCATTAAGGCCTTCGCCAGGGCTAAAGCAGCCAAGACTACTAAAACAGTGCCTGTTAAACGGCCCACATCCAGGCCCTCTTCTAGTTCTCAAATGCTTTCTTTGGCAGAAGATTTAATTTCTTTAATTAGAGGATCTCAATCTCACCCAGACAGGGCCTCTCAGCCCCCAGAGAAGAGACCTAGGGCAGAGCCCCCTGAGCCAGTGTCTTCTGATGATTCTGCTGATGAATCAGATATAACTGACCAGCCTGAGGCTCCCTTCTCCAATTTTGAAGATTCTGATGCTGAAGAATCCATTCCAGCTGCTTCCCCACCAGAAGAATTCTCCTTTGAAACCTTGCATGCCATGCGAGAACAGTTGCAATGGCAGCAACAGGATTTTCAGACTCCAGAAAAGACTTAGGACCTTTCTGCACCTCCCACAGCACAGGCCCTTAGCTATTCCTCCTGTTCTCTCTGTGGTGGATGATGCTTTCAATGATGTTTGCTCGCTCCAGATTCTTTACCCCAGCCCCTGCCAAACCAGACAGATTTTACAGGGTGCCAGATACTCATCACCACCTTTACAAGGCCCCACTTGCAGACCCAGAAACTATATCCCAGGGTCCCAAGGCAGTAGACCACAGCTAAAAACCCTATTCCTTCTGAAAGGGAAGCAAGGTCACTAGACAGATGGGGTAAAAAGGTCTACACTTCAGCTACTCTGTCAGCTAGAGCTTTAAACTGTCAGTTTCACATGATACAATACCAAGAGTTTATGCTTGATCAGTTAACTAAAAAACTAACCACTGATGAATCTCTTGATAAGAAATATGTATTAGAGATGGTAAATAACATACAACATGTTAGCAACCATTCCTTAAAATGTGGCTATGATGCACTGGAGGCTTCATTTAGATCAGCCATGACAGGCACAGTGATAAGAAGGCATGCATGGCTAAAGGAACAAGCTTTACCGGATCATGTTAAAGCTAAGTTGCTAGATGCTCCTATGGACAAGACAAGTTTGTTTGGCACACCTGCACAGCAGGTTATGAAGAAAATGGAAGAAAAGGCAAAATCTGTTCAAACTGTTAAAGATTTCTTGCAGGTTCAACCCCCAAGGTTTAGCAGGAACTGGCCTGCCAAAATTGGTCCTTTCCTGACTCCACAAAATTTCAAAGGGGCAGGAATAGCCAGAGGCAGAAACCAATCCAGAGGAGGTGCCTACAGAGGACGACAGTGGCAAGGTAACAACAGAGGCACAGACACAGCCACTGCCACTACATCAGCACAACCACAGTGACTTAATCCTAAATCCGCCTACCAGGGAACAAATAGCAGCTCCTCTAGGCGGAAAGTTAACCTTATTTTCAAAGAACTGGCACTACATAAAAGACAAGTGGATTTTACAAACCATAGATCAAGGTTACCGGTTTCACTTCCACACTTTACCAGTCAAGAGGAATGCCAAATCTACCTCCAAATCAAAAACAGAGGCTCTCAGATAATGGAGTTAGCAAACATGAGAGCCGTGGAAAGAGTGCCAACAGCAGAACAAGGAAAAGGGTTCTACTCCAGACTATTCCTAGTTCCAAGAAAGGAAAAAAGTTGGAGACCAATTCTCGACCTGTCCACCTTAAATACATACATCATTGTCCCAAAATTCAAAATGCTGACCCTACAGCAACTTCTTCCCATGCTGGGCAAGGAGTCTTGGCTGGTAACTCTAGATCTCAAGGAGGCATACCTGCACGTCCCCATTCGACCAATCTGCAGAAGATACCTCAGATTTCTTGCAGGATCAGAGCACTATCAATTCTCAGCATTGCCCTTTGGCTTATCTAGAGTATTCACAAAATGCCTGGCATCAGTAATCGCCCATTGCAGACTACAGGGAATTCAAATTTACCCATACCTGGACGACTGCCTGCTACAAGGGACAACAAAAGCAAGCTGACAACAGATTTACAAAGGGTCATTTACTTGCTACAAGGACTGGGATACACAGTCAATTTACAAAAGTCAAGGCTGATACCATCCCAAACAAGGACATTCTTAATTGGACACAGTACAACAAATGGCATTCCTGACTACAGAAAAACAAAAGAACTTCCTCTTTACTTCTTGGCACTAACAAAACTGAACAAGTTAACAGCAAGAAAAGTTCTGCAGGCCTTGGGCTTCATGGCATCATGCATAATCTTGGTCCCATTTGCCAGACTACATATGAGGAAACTACAGTGGTACCTAAAGAATTTATGGTCCCAACACAGACACAGTCTAGAAACAGAAATCCCACTAATTCCATGCTTAAAACAGGAGTTCCTATGGTGGGCTCAGGCATGCCAGTCAAACCCAGGCCTACCCTTTCGCAGATGTCAACCAAGCCAGACCATCACAACAGACGCTTCAGACCTAGGATGGGGCCCACATGCTGGACAAATGCGTGCAAGGATTGTGGACACAGGATCAACTTCACCTGCACATCAATCTAAAAGAAATGCTGGCAGTAAAACTGGCAATCCAAAAGTTCAAACCATTTCTCAAAGAGGGCCAGTTGATGATAAGGGCAGACAACACCACAGTCATGTGGTACATCAACAAACAGGGAGGCACTCACCATACCCCTATGCAGAATGACCTTGGAGCTGTGGACCCTGGCACTCAGCTACAACATTCAGTTACAGGCAATATTTGTACCGGGAAAGACAATACTCTAGCAGACATATTAAGCAGAACCACGGATGCCCACGAATGGAAGCTGCAACATCTTCAAGACCATCTCAAGAAATGGGGAATGCCACAGATAGACCTATTCGCATCACCTCTCAATCACCAGCTCAAACAATTCTGCACAAGGACATTCCACCCACTAGCATGGAAAGTGGACTCACTCTCCTTCAACTGGAAAGGCCTAACAGCATATGCATTCCCACCTCTTCCTTTGATACACAAGGTACTACTAAAAATCAAGGAAGAACGTCCAAGGATAATCCTGATAGCTCCAAACTGGCCAAGACAACACTGGTACCCACTACTGAAGAGCATGTCTCGAACAATATGTGGCCAATACCCTGATGCCTTTGATGTTAACTCAGAACAACTACAGCATCATACATCCAAACCTAAAACGCTGCAACTGACTGCATGGAACATCACATAGCAGCAGCTAATCCAGAACTTTCCCAAAGAGTTAAAGACATTATTCTTGAAACCTTCAACAAGAAGGAACTATGCTGGAAAATGGAAAAGGTTTGTCATTTGGAGAAAGAGGAAAAGATGTGTCAAACATAGATATGCCTAACATTCTGGAGTATCTGGCCGAACTTCTTCATTCAGGCCTGTCCTACTCCTCCATCAAGATACATGCATCAGCTATTTCAGCAGAATACAGCTTTGATCCACCTGTTTTTTCGCACCCTTTGCTCAGGCAGTTCCTCAGAGGAATCAAGAATGTAAAACCTCCAAGGAAACCACCATTGCCAGCTTGGGATTTAAACTTTGTGCTAGAAAAGTTGACACTATCACCCTTTGAACCAGCAGCAACAGCAGACCTACAACACCTGTCATGGAAAACTGCTTTCCTACTGGCAATTACTTCAGCCAGGAGGGTTTCAGAACTACAGGCCTTAATGGCAGTGCAACCCTTCCTAATCTTCCACCAAGATAGAGTGTCCATGAGGACTAATCCTACATTTATGCCCAAGGTGGTATCCAGAGTGTCTTTAAACCAGGCAATCCACCTACCTACCTTCTTTCCCAACCCACAAAACAGAGGGGAAAGAATACTGCATACCTTGGATGTACATAGACAGCTACGCTACTACTTGGACAGAACAAAAAATAGCAGAAAGACTGACCAACATTTTGTAGCCTATGCAACAGGAAGGGAAGGAAAAGCTATTTCCAAACAGACAATCTCCAAATGGATAGGAAATTGCATACAATACTGTTACTCCTTCCATGGAAAACCAATTCCACAGAACATAAGACCTCATTCTACAAGGGCAACAGCCACTACCACAGCCTTCTTGTGGCAACCAAAGACATTATTGAGGTGGCTACTTGGACCTCCGTGCATACATTTGCCAAGCATTATAATTTGCCTCTATATTCCAGATCCCGAGCAGGGTTTGCCACTGCTGTACTGCAAGGGATCCTAAACACACCATAATCTACTTTTATCCTCCTCCCTAGTTGGCTATGGTATTCTACCCACTTGTTATGACTGCAGATGCATCCATGAAGGACATAGTACAGTTTTGTACCTACCATAAATGTAGATGTCCGAACTGGATAGCATCTGCAGTCACTCCTTCCCTCTGTGGTACTCCTAGGGTGTTTACCCTCCTAATAGCTAGCTGTTGGGGGGGAGTCTTTTATGGTGTATTTGTTTGTATATATGTACATATATGCTTATTGCTGTGTTTACCTCTATCTATTTGGAAACATTGGCATCTATCCAAATTTTTAGCCTGCAAGAGGGCTACTGGCATCTGGCGCAAGAAACACTGAAGAAAATGGCGTCGGCTGATGCTTTTTTACCCGAAGACCAACAGAGATCTGCAGGGCTGCCTGACGACAGGACAACCCACTTGTTATGACTGCAGATGCTATCCAGTTCGGACATCTACATTTATGGTAGGTACAAAACTGTACTTTTCTGTTGTTTCTCTGCTTCAAGTGTTCTGGAAAAAAAAAATATTGCATTTTTATTTTTTCTGTTATATAATATTTACTGTTGATTTAACAGTGCCGTAGCTGTTTTTATTGTTAAATGACGAGTTTGTAACAACTTTTATTTGCATTTTCTTGGAGATTTTTTTCCCCCGTTTCTGACGAGGGAGTTTCTAAATGCTTATGCTGTTTTCCTGTTTCTGACAAGGGAATTTCTACATGTTTATGCCGTTTTAAAAGGTTTCTGTTTGATTCAAGGGCATGTATTTGATTTTTTTGGTCACTATTTAGACAAGTGAATTTTACTTTGTATTGTGTGTGTGTGTGTGTGTGTGTGTGTGTGTGTGTGTGTGTGTGTATAGTTTACTATGCTGAGCAGATTGTAGAATGTGGCTGAACACGATTTAAACTGTTTGACATATTTATGCAGTTCAGCCTTATTTTGCTGTATGGGGACATACAGTAGTAGACTCCCTCTTATCCAGTCTTGCTGGGACCGGACCTTAGGCTGGATAAATGAATGGCTGGTTAATCATAAAAAGCATACACAATAGGATTTATAGGTTATACATCGGCTAGAATAACAGGATTTGTGTTAGTATGCATTTTTATAATGAATATGAAGTCCAAAACTCAAATGCCTATTATTATTTAGCCCAGAGGAGGAGGAAGTAGTGGTGTTCTCTGTTCTCTTTTGCTAGGGCTATGGCAGAAATTTGATGTTCGGTTAAACAGTAGGCCAGATAAGAGGGAGTCTACTGTAGTTATATTTTCTATTATTGCCACCCTTGGTCAGCCCTTAGTGTCAGTGTATTATTGTACTACCGGGTGTTTTTTTTCCCACCTGTCTTGATGGATCCTGATATGGCTGTGTAGGTGCAGGAGAGGTATGAGGTAAGAGACCCCTTGATAAGATATAACACACTGTCCCCCGGTATTTTGTCCTCTAGTGTAGTTTATAGTAAGAAGAAGCAGAAACTTCACCACACGATAGTCAAGTTATTACAATTTATAGGGCTTTTGTGGTTTCCATAGCCAAGACTGTATTATAGTCCACTAAACTCTGAATCTGTGCTTCTGTTCAGAAAGTCTATGGGACTACCTTCTCTAGAGATCAGTTTGAAACTGTAGATTTTGATGGTGACTCTGCTTCAGATAATAATCAACATTTTGAGACTGTCCAGTCTGATTCTTCAGAAGGTAAATGGGTTCAAAAAACAAGGAAATGTTCACCTTTCCACACATACTACTTAGATTTAGCAATGTATTTGATTGGAAGCAATCTGGAGCTATGGCAGAGTTATGATCTTATTGATGATTAGATTCCAAATATTTTGGCTTTTCATCCTCTGTTACTGGCCTATGAGGATTTCTGTAAAATATCTTTGGCTAATGAACCGGTTTCTGAAAAGGCTATGAGGAAATAACAAGGTGTACTCTGATCATGCAGCTCTCTTTGCTCCTTTGTCAGCTGACCCAGCTGCAGTTTCTCCAGCTGCCAATTCTCATAACTCTTCACTGTTGGTTAAAATTGGCAAGTGGTTAGAATCTCAGGGGGAAAAAAGTTCTGTCTAGTAATTTAGCCTTTAGAATTTTAAATTATCAGGGCTTAGTGTGGAAATTAATTTTGCAATGTGCTTACAGTTTAGTTAACTTTGCTGTGTCTTTCCCTGCTGAACAGGAATGTTATATGAATGTGACTTAGGTTTTGAAACATTGCTTTGAGGAATGTCTTGGAATGTTCAGACACCATTTCCATTAAACCAGCCACTTCTGTTAAATTAACAGCACTTGAAATGCAGAGTGCTGAAAAGCACCCCCCCCCCAAAAAAGAGAGAGAAAAGAAAACCCTGAGAAGAGCGAGTGTCAACATTTCTCTTCTCCTTAAAACTTCTCTTTGCGGGGGGGGGGGGGGGTGCGCACACGCACACACACACACACACACACACACACACACACACACACACACACGCACACACACACACACACACACACACACACACACACACACATCAAACTTATACATACCAACTCTAAGATACCATACCTCAGAGAAAGGGAATATTTCAAGAAATGGTATGTTGGACTTGGTGTATACAATTCCAGTCTTTCGGCCATTCAGTCTCTGCATTTTGGGACTCCCTCTAGCGGGTCCTGACATTTTAAATGGTTACCTTTGAATGCACCACTAAGTTCTGAATTTGTGTTTGGTCCTGCTGCTTTCCAGATTCTCCAACAATGGGATGATATAGAGATAAATTGATGCATGAACTGTCTAAAATGTTTCTTATCCCTAGGTTCTCCCCTAACAGGGCATCCAACTTCAAAGGTCAGAACAGACAAAAATTCCAGCCTAACGAGAGTCATGGTTCTAAGAGGAAATGGCATAAGAATAATGCTTCCAAACCAAATAAAGGTCGTTCCTTTCCCAAAAAAAGATTTTCACTGCCTAAAGAATGACTATACCAAGACTCAGGGCATCCCATCCCTTTTTCTTGTCTCTCCACCCCTTTCTACTTACCCCAGGCTTTAGCTGAACCAGCAGCCTGGCCACAGATAGTATCAGACAATTGGGTGCTGAGAATAATTCAGAGTGTATACTCTTGCCAGTGGACAAAAAAATCCTCATCCCATCAGGGAAATTCCCCTGCACCCTCCAGACCAGACTCCTCTGTTCTCTTCAGTATTCCTTCTCAAGTTGCAAGCCAGGGTTATAGAACCAGTTTTTGCAGAACAGAAAGGGAAATGATTTTAAGTTAGAATCTTTTTGGTACCCAAAAAGTTCTCGTGGAGACTAGCTTTTGGTTTGGTATACCTAGATATCTTTCTGAAAGTATCCAAATTCAAAATGCTAACCTTGAAGATGGTTCTACCCCTTCTTCTGGACCACTGTTTCAAGGTGACTTTTACATCTGAATGATGATTGTCGCATGCCGATTGCTTTCAACTTCAAGTTGAGTCTACAAATGTCAAGTATCACACTCACACAAATTGTCTTCCTGGAGTGTGTGATCGACACAAAAAGTATGGCCTGTATACCAGAAGTAGTCCGGACTGTTCAGAACATGTTTGGGAATTTCTCTGTCTAAAAATCTCCCTTCACATGAGAGTTTCTCAGTTTCTAGGTCTTGTGGCATCAGTGACCGTCATGACACCATGGGCCAGACTCCACTTGAGAAAGATTCAGTGGTACTTTAAAAATTGTTGGACACAGCACCTGCTGCCATTGGAGTTTCATGTACCAGTGCTGTAATTTGTGAAGTGAGAGTTACTGTGGTGGAAAGGATCAGATGCCTCTCCTTCCAGACCCCAGTTTAGTCCATCCATATGGACTCTTCAGATTTTGCATGGGGAACAGTGTATAGAGGAGTTTGGGTGCAAGGGGATTAAGTTCTACATGATTTAGGGTCTCCAGGTGCCCTTTTGTTGGTCACAGACATCACCACAGTCATGTGATACCTGAACATACAAGGGGGTACAAGGTCATTCCCTCTTTGCTGGTTGGCAGTGGTGGTTTGCGAGCTAGCTTTATAGCATTATCTCATGCTTCAGGCTTCATGCATCCTGTCAGAGCAAAGCCTAGTGGGCAAACAGACTAAGTAAATTCTGGATGGACCCTCACGAGTGCAAACTCAGGACGGAGGTCTGCCCTGATGTGGGGAACACTTCAGATAGTTCTCTTTGCCTCCTTTCAAAACAGACAGTTGAAGATATTCTTTTCGAGTCATCTGTGAAACTATGCTTGGAGGACAGAAGCATTCTCACTCCCTTAGAGGGGAATATTACTTTGTGTTTCCACCAATACCCAAGGTGCAGAAGATTCAGAAAGAATTGCCAAAAAGTCATTGTAATGATCCCCTTTTGGCCCAGGCAAAACTGGTTATTTCTTTTAATGGAATTGGTGAAGGACAATTACCACAGCCTTCACACACTGAATCTGCTCACACAGTGTCTGGTGACTGGTGTACCCCAGCTTAGAGCAAATGCTACTGACAGTCTGAATGATTCTATTTTGATACTTTTTAGGCAGTTCCATGATGATGTGCAGCAGGTATTGAATCAGTGGTGGATTTAGGCATGGGCCCAGGGGCGCGCCACGGCCCCTTTTTAGATTTTTTTGTTTTTTTAAATGCATCCTGTCAACAACGCGCCTAATACTGTACATTGGAGATGTGATTGGAAGTTGCAGAAGGATGACTTTTCTTTTAAAACGATCCTCCAACTGCATATCCATTGTAATTTAGGAACATTGGTGACAGCTTGATAATGAGTAAAAGTTAATAACTTAATTATTTACCGTGAATGCATCAGACTGTTCAAGACGGTTCAAAACCAGAAAAGACTTCAAACTTCTATTTCAGTGTGAAGGCGTGATCTGCAGTTGAAGTAATCTGCTAATTTTCATTGAAGTAGCAATTATTTTCAAGGCGCCAAAGAAGCGGTACAGTTGAGAGAGTGCTGCATTTGGCACGCTTGTAGCATAAACGGCTTGTTATGCTTTTATGTTCTAGTGCAACTTGGTAATCATAGCAGTATAAAATGGATGTGGTATACAATTTGCAAAGTCTGAAAGTTTAATATTACGCGCTTTGTTTCAAACTTTATGCAGTGGATTTAGAAATTTTCGAAGTATCATGGGGTGTAGGAGTCAATTAAATCGAGCTGGCACAAGTTTGTTATTTCGGGATTTCTTCTTTTATAGGTTATAGGTTCATAGGTTCTTACTAGGCTATCTGCCCTAGGGCATTTATAAGCCTAGCCAGAGTGTGTTTGGCTTTCGCCACCTATTTTAAATGAATTTTGCTATGCCCTTTTTCGAGGTTAGTATACTGTGCCTCTGTCTAGCAGTGACACAGAAGTGATACCCGGGGTAAACCTACGCTCTCCCATCCACTCATCAAGTTTCCTCTTGAAGAGAGTCAATGAGGGACTGAGATTTTATTCCATAGTGAAGGGAGCCTCTGGGTTATGAATCTGTCCCTTCAGCATGTCCTATTTATTTCAGTGCTGATTTTCTTCTTCTTCTTTTTTTTTTTTTTTGTGTAGTACTGAGTTATCTTGTCCAGAAAAAGCAGCGTGTAGGAAAGGGAGGCCTACACTTGATAGGGGGGCAGGGTTACATACTCATCTGAAAACTGGCTCTTAGTTCCAAAAAGTCCTGGCTTCACCCCTTGTGACAGAATGCCAGGATTTGTACTAGGCTAGCTACCAAAAATCTGGACAGCTGAGAGATAACATATCATTAAATTATATTTTCCTTAATGTCCACATTTAAGGCATACTTATAGCAATGTAATACAGAATATTGTGTTATTTCAGGAAAATCACGTATCCTTGAAATCCCTGGTTTGGAAAGCAAGTACCGTTCTCTAATACTTCATACAATGTGTTTATGTTACCCTTATAAAAAGTTGCTGATGAATTAATGCGAGCCACTATTATTTACTATGAATATCACTTAAAACATGGATATTTTAGACTTACACAACCGTTCCTCATAATGAGGTACACTCCAAAGATATGAATTCACCTTTCAACGTTTGGCTGACAATCAACATCAAAATATACACTAAATATTATCTGTGTGCATTATATACCTCTCAATTGCCCAGATTTTCACAGAATGTTCAGACTTTCCTCATATTTTGGTCTGTTCCACATAAAATTTGTGGTTTCCTGGATTTTTAGGGCAAATCGGTGAGGACCGATTCACTAAATAATGACAGGCATTTGAGTTTCAGACTTTATAGCCTTCAAAAAATGCATGGTAACAAAAGACCTTTTATTCTAGCAGTTTATAACAATATTTAAAATTTGTCCCTATTTTCGGGGCTTTGTCCCACCATTATTTGTCCAGTTTTTTTTTTTTGCGCTAAGAGGTTGGGGCTGTGATATCATAAACTGCTAAAAGTTAAAGCGGAAACCTAGCAAGACGTAAAGCTCTGGGAAATTCTAGTGGTAAACAGTAGAAGTATCTGTTCATCAGTAAAACATGCATTTCCACATGCTGTAGTTAAACACAATCTGCGACACTCCGAGTTCTTTTTGTAGTTAAAATGAAGCGATTGTCACAAGCGTTTTGCACCACCGACAGAGACATGAGAGCCAAACAGCCCCCAGATGGGTGGCCGACAAGAAATCTTCAGCACCTCTTAAAATAAAGACTAACCTAACGGTGCAAACAGATACTCGTATAGTAGTAGTAGTAAAAAAAAAAAAAAAAACACTACTATTACTTTCAGTCAGGTAAACAGCAAATATATTGATTTTTTTTTTTTTTGCATTGCAGAGGTCCTTCTTATTATGGCAACGTTACCTGCTTACAAGAGGAGAGCTTTTGCTCATAAGCTCAACAGATAAGGACATCATAGTAGTTCTGTAAGGTACACAGACTTTAAAACTTTTTAAAAGGGAACTGCTTCTGATGCTTACTTGCTACTTCTACTTCAGCAGAGTGCTTGTCTCTGCAGTTGGCAGCAGGTCGCTGCATGCAGTAGGTGAATTGTTTGCTGTCATGTTCAGAATTGCATATTTAATGTCTGGTTCCTTTCCTCTTTGTCTTAATATTGTCTTGAATGTGACAATAAATATAGAAGTAGGTGTACTTTGTTCAGTGATGCGATTCTGATTGCCTTGGGGGACAGTATTTTCATATGTTCCAAAAGGTTCATTCTGATGATTAGTTCTGCTGGTGAGGTGATGGATGTGGACATGTATGTGTGTGGTCATTGGATTGCCACCAACCATTCACCAAAGTGTTGGCTGCGATTGAGAGCATGTTATCTTCAAGATAATGATTTAAGGTTTCAGTGGCATTCCTTACTACTAACAAAGGAGTGAACGATCTTATGTAAGAGCGCATTGTGTGTATCTTCTAAAATGCCTCATAAATATGGGAAAAAGCCTGAAATTAGTGTTAAATGTCTAGAATCTGGAGAACTTTCACATAGTACATGCTTATTTTGAATAGTCATCTCCAAAGAGTGACATTAATTAGTGGATTTAATCACAGCTTCTTATACCTCTCAACCTTTGAACATCAGTAATCATAGCACTAGCATTTAAGAAAACCATAGCAGATTTTTTGCATTGCAGAGGTCCTTCACCTGAAAAGAGGTGCACTTTTTTTTTTTTTTTTTTTTTTTTTTTTAAGAATAGAAGGCCTTTGGATTTTTTGGAAGAGACGATACTTACATATACTTAGTGCCAATCTTTGCAGAAGAAAATCAATAATTCTTAATGGAAGCAATGTAAAATATGAGGCCAAAAATCATAGTGTTGCACCCAAATCATAGCAGTTGAGACTAACTAATGTGATAATAGTCCATAGAAAGTGCAATCTACTTTAGTGTCACCTTAACTATACAGATTTAGTTAGATTTCAGTGTACAATAATAATCTAATGGGGAATATGGCAAAGTGGACATTTTGGCTCAGTCTTAGCAGTGTCTTAATAACCAATCAAAAAAAATGACTTTGTCCTTTCTTACTCTCTGCTGAAACACAGAAAAGCAGTACAAAGGAACATATGGGATCTGTTGTAGGGTAAACTGTTAATTGATACTTCTGCCTTTCTGGTTTGCTTGCTTTTCATGGTCTCCCAAGTAATTGTGGTTGTAGTTGTGATGTCAGGTAGGAGGCATAGAACAGCACACCTGCCTCACCTTTGGACACAAAACTGAAAATGACAGAGCAGTTCTCATGTAATAGGCATGCCCTTTCTTTTGCAGTGCTGTTATTCCCAAATATATATTAATGGGGAAATATTTAGCAATGCACACTCGCCTTTTTATTTGTGTGCAGTACATGGAAAATGTCAGAAAAGCTTTTTTGTAGGTGGTCACAGGATAAGGTTAACCAATTTGATCAAAACAGCTCAAATGAGCAAGTGGAGATGGATCAAACCTTGCTGCCTTAACCGCCAGACAAGATTTATCTTTAAAAGTCTGCCTTTAACTTTCTACTTAGGTTCCTATCTGGCTGTCCCTCCGTCTACCTGTCTGTCCACTCCTAAAGCAATACATCTGCATTCCTGCTGCAATCTTGCAACGGCCCCTTGATAAGAAACTCCTGCTACCAGCACATATGGCTCTACTGCTGACCTCTGCAGAGCTTGAAACCCTGTTTGCAAGAGCCACTAAACTCATCTGGATGCCAAATGTCACAGTTTCCTTTGCACCATTGATCACTGTATCTTTAACTTCTTTTTATTCTCCTTTCACTCTCCATGCTCATTTTTGAGATGCTTACCCCCATAGTCCGGCACGCTGGTATATTTCAGGACAAGTTGCTTCTTTGACATCAGATGCTACACACACACATTTGATGTCCCTGTAGGAGCACCTATCTGTATAATTTAAAAATGAGTTTGACAGTCTTGCCCCCTTTACAAGTTTGCTTGTTTGTATAAGTTCATCTGCTGGCAGCCATACCCGAGATGTCTTATAAAACCCGGATTCTGTCCACGTCAACACAAATAAAAACATTGTGCTCTTTGATGAAGCCTGGGGAAGAGTCAATTCTTTTTCCTGCATTTCCAAGCATACAATCCTGGATTACAGTCTTTAGGGAAAATGATAAATTTCATATATTTCACATCCATACCCTGAGATGTAGCTCTTTTTTGACTGTTCCAGTCTGGCTTGTTATGGATCTGAAGGGCTATGAAAGGGAATCAGTATGCAAATTGTTTCAGTTACAATGGAAGGGTTCGATCTGAAGTAGCTGTCTAATGGTGGTTGAGGTCAGCTATATCTGCATTAGCTAGCACTTACCTCCTTCATCAGGTGTTATTTTTTTGCTTGTGTAGGCTTTCAGTTCTCAATTAAAACAAATAAAGGCTGTTGTATGATTGCTTTTTGGTTTATGTACACTCCCTTGCATTCTAATCGCAGGTGTTAAGAGTACTGAAAGCAAGTTTTCGCAATAGGGTTAACTGCTTTGACTAAAATGAAGTACTAATCTGTAACTAAGGGTACAGATCTAACCTGAGCTTGAGTTTCATACTGGGTTGACCAGTACCACATTATTACAATACATGCTACAGCTTTAATGTGGTAAACAGGATAACCTGCTAGTTTGTGTGTACAAGATTGAATGCCAACTTTGTTCTGCAGCTGAGTATATATACACATACATACTACATTGCGGTTGTACATTTAGAAAGTTGACAGAATAAATGGTTGGTTTTGTATTAGCATGCAGTATGAAACTTAAATGTCCTAATTAATTGTGAGGCAAGGTATTAACACAAATGAGTTGTGCAGGGATGTGGTGTGAGTGGGTTACATGATGTAGACATACCCATCTCAGGTGAGGGAAGAAGCTAGATACCATAGCACATTTGCTACTTGTCAGACAGATGAGCACTGGCTCATGTGTAGACCATGTGTAGGAGAAGACTTGGCCTATTAAGCAATGTAAAATCACTGTGGGCAAGACAGTTGTATGGGAGCACAAACCTGTAAGCTGTTACCATAGATATAACAGTGCCATATGCCCAGTATGACATGGAAGGAGAATAATGTGACTTGGTGTGCGCAACCAGTCATCTTTTCCAGGCATGCACTGAAAATACTTGTACTATCTGTACATGTGCTGTGTGCTGCACAGGAATTACATATTTCTAATACCATATCCACAGCAAAATCATGTGCAACTGAATTGAAATTGATGTCTTTCCACACGTGATGTCAGAGCTTCTTAAGGTAATCTTTTCACAACCACCAAAATCCAGTGTCTCAGTTTCCCCGCTTTCACCCAGTAGTCAACTAACCAGCCTTCGCCCCCCCCCCCCCTTTGCAAATTCCTGGATCCACCACTGTTGAAGGAGGCAAGAACATCTGCATCTAGAAAATTCTATGTTTATAAGTGGAAGAGGTTTTCTAGATGGTGCTTAACTCCTATCAGAGGGCCTGATGTGGTGTTTATTCCTCTGGTTTTGAAATATTTGTGTGAGCTACTGAGGGATGGCTTATCCTATGTATCTATCAGTGTGCTTCTTGCAGCCATCTCTGCTTGTTTGTCCATGGATTCCCCTCTTTCGTGGTAAAATGTTTATGTAAGGAATGTTGCACTAGACTCCTTTAAAAGCAAATCCCTTCTCCTTGGGATCTCAACTTTGTTCTTGAAAATTTGACTATCTTCTTTTGAACCTGCCTTTTCAGGCTGATATAAGGGTCCTCATTTTTTGGAAAACGTTTTGCTTATTGCTGTGACATCTGCAAGGTGAGTCTCTGAGCTGCAAGCTCTAATGATGGACCAAACTTGTATGATTTTCTACAAGGACAGGGAGGTTTTATGCATTAATCCATCTTTCATTACAAAAGCTGTTCCTGAATTTACTCTGAATCAAGCTGTCAGTCTCCCAGTTTGCTTTCTAGAACCTAAAAACAAGGGAGAGATTATTCTGCATACCTTGGATGAGCACAGGCAGCTCAGGTACTGCCTTGATATAACTATGCCCTTCAGGAAAGCTTAACAGCTGTTTGTTTTCTAATCTGCATATTGGTCGATGGTATCCATCATCATTGTGTTGTTCGTTGGCTTCAGTTATTTGTGTTGATGTTTTGTGGCTGCAGATTGGTTGGCTTCAGGCAATTCTTGGTTCTGGTCGGTCTTGGTTCTTGCTACTTGATATTGAAAGCCTGAAAACTGACTTTCAGTGACAGGGGTGAGGCTTAGATAATCCCGTCACAGAGAGTCAGAGGTGGGGATTCAAATGTGGGTTTGTGTGCAGGCACAGAACTCATATGTCACTGTAGCATTGTGAAATTCGAACATCAACTTTTGCAGGTAAGTAGGACTTGTGCAGTTGTACTTTCCATCATAATGACTACTCTGTTCATATTAACATTGAATGCAAGTGGCCTTAGATGTAGAGAGAAAAAATACAGAGTATTGGGTTATATTAAGAAAAGTAAGTTGCAAATAGCAATGTTGCATTAATTGCATTTGAATAGAAATGAGAATGTGAATTTGACAAAGAAAAGCTTTCAGGATGGACATTCAGCAGAATATCAGGGACAAAATGGGGAGTAATAAAACTGCTAGACAGGTTTCAGCAGTAATACAATTGGAAGCTAGACAATAATGGCAGATTTGTGGTAGTAAGAGGTTATTGGTTGGGGAGGAGGATTAGGCTGGTCATGTGTTTATATTTCACCTAGTACTGCTATTATGGACCTTAAAAGAATTTTGAGAGGAAATTATAACCTTTCAGGAGGAAATATTATTTGTGGTGGGGACTGGAACTTGTAGTATCATTGTAATACATGCATAAGGATGTATCAGTGGATCTAAAATGGAAAATACAACAAAGGAGATTAGATGTGTTAAGAAACATGAGCATGTCCGGTGTGGAATGTGTGAATTTGTTAATAGGAACTCTGACAGAATTCACACATTATTCCCAGGTTACAGTAAGTGGGTTAGACTGTATAGAAATTATCTATTCTAGGAGCATTCTGTTTAGTTGAAAGCCTTGACACACATCCAATAACAGTTTTAGATCATGCACCAATCAAAACTAAGATGACAATGCAGGATAATGAAGTAAAAATGAGACCCTGGCTCTTGCCTACTTACCTGCTGAAAGAGAAGAACTTAAGGAATGGGTAATGGAAATGATTTGCAAATTATTAGAGAAAATAAAAATTTCTTATAAAGGGATATTTAGTGAGTGAGATAAAATTAAAATGGAGTTTAAAGTGATTTGCTGATGAAATATAATCTTACCAGTAGATAGCGATAAATGGTGCATAAACTGCTGATCAATGTTGCATAAACTGCGGATCCAGTGTTTCTCCCAGTCTGCTGCTGGTTTCACCTTTTCAGCAGTTAAAAAAAATTAGAATTGTCATTTTCCATCTTCTGATATCACAAAGTGATAACAGTGAACTTTAACCTGTGTGGCATTAGAGTAGGGTAAACATCCTGCATCTGTAGACTTTAATGATCGTACTTTCACATATGTACATTCAGCCACCCATTAAAACCTATGGATACACTTCACACTATCCCTAAGGTGATGTCACATTAGGAGAACCCAAATTTGCTCGGGCCATGGTTGTAATAAAAAAGTTTACAAAGATCCAAACAAGTGGATGCTAAAGAGAGGATGTTAAGTTGTCAATCTCACCTTCATTCTTGCTTGATGGGTTCGGAGCCGATCCTCGGCTCCGACTCGGCACTTGCTAAGCTCGAGAGTCACTTTTACCAGCTCGAGGCAGCCCCATATCCCATGATGCAAGGCGGTAAGTACCCAGATCTCGTTTGCCGCTTCGCTGATGAGGTCCTCCTTTTGCCAGCTCCTGGTAAGTGATTTAGATATTACTGTTTTTGCCCCTTTTTCATCTTAAAACTTTATTTTTAACGTTTTTAGTTAGATTAAGTCCCTTTCTGACTAGAAAATCCCTCACTCCTTTATATTTTTAGTCAGGCCTTCCCCCCCCCCTTGTTAGGGTGTGTGTGTGTGTGTGTGTGAGAGGTTAGTTATCTGATTATTTTTGGGATAACTGTTTCTTGGGACTGTGTTGTGTGTGTGTTTTTGCAACCATGTCCAAGGAAAAGGTCTCAGGCTTTAAGAAGTGTGACTCGTGCTGTCAGAAGATGTCTCTGACAGACTGTCACACTTCTTGCTTATACTGCCTGGGACCTCTCCACCTGCAGGACTCCTGTGCGATTTGTCATTCCTTTAGCCAGAGAGTCCTGCAGGAGAGAAAACAAATTGATTTTGAGGGGCCTACTTAAACTGGAGGGCTCTCCGGCTAAGTCGGCCGAGTAAGACTTCCAAGTCTTCCAAGGCCCAGGCTTCTGTGTCTAAGCCTGCGGCCTCGGTTCCGACTCTTTCAGAGTCGAGATCGGCTCCGGCTGGAGCCGATCCTGGTTTGCACAAACCCTCGGCACCGATGGCTATCGGTGCCGATACTGGTTCGGTCACATCGGTGTCGGCTCCGATTGGTTCCGACCACCATGTGGCTCAGGCTTCGGTGTCGGCGCCGACCGGCTCCGACACCCTTACCTTTATGTCTGTATCGGCTCCGGCCAGAGCCGATGCATCGAGACCTTCTGTCGGTGCCGAAAAGTTGTCGGCTCCGACGGCATCCATGGTTTCGTCGGCTCTGATGGTTCCTTCGAGGAAGAGGTCCAGGTCCCCTTCCTTGGAACCGATACTCTCGGCTCCGGCCTCTCCTCTCCTCTCGGAACGGAGCCATCGGAGCCAATCATCCAGGCTTTCTGACCATGATTTAGAGAGGGTGGTCAGTAGATTATTAAAATCACAGGCACTGGCCCAGATGCTACATAGTCCGTCTCAACAGACGACTATTAGTCCACACCCCCTTGCAGTTCCTCCTTCGACTCTACCTCAGAGTTTGGAGCTGGAGTCTTCGGGAATAGTTTCTGCTATGGCTGAGGGACAGATACCCCCCCTTCTGCTCCCTCAGCCTCTACTCTTATCTCCTCTTCGAGACCTTCCTTAGAGGGATTCGGTGGTCGGGCTTCCCTGGTCTCCTCCGAGGGGTGAGTGGCATCGGACCCTTGTCCGACCCCACTCTTCCCCTTGGAGCCTCGGCCTTGGTGAGCTCGGCTCCGACATCTGCCTCAGAGCCTTCCCTTTCGGTGGGCCCTGGAGTTCCTGGTTCTTCGCAACGGGTTCTCTCGAACCTCCCTGGGAGGGAGCCGAGGTGATGAAGAGTGTGCTGGCCACTGGACTCAGCCAGCAGTCTGTTCCCTTAGCTCCTCCCTCTACGGTGCCTGTCGATATCTCTGCCATCTCTCTTGCTCCCGGACCCAGAGATCCTCCGCCTCAGGTTTCCCCACTGGGAAGAACCCCCTCTTCCGAGGATTCTCCTGATCAGTCAGGGGATCCTCCGCGCAAGAGGACCTGTAAGAGGAAACACGTAGACTCCCCCGAGTCTATCACTTCAGATACCGACTTAGATGAGTCGGAGGGATCCCCAAGATCCCCCTCTGAGGATGTCTCCTTTTCAGACATCCTAGAACTCCTTAAACAGAGGGGAAACTGGCCCTCCAATAATCCCTCTGAGGATGAGTCGGTATACCTGGAGGCGTTTGGATCTCGGCCCTCCACCTCCTGGGTGTCTCCGCCTTACGACCCCCTTATGCAGGTTATTGCTCAAAGGCTTGGGCTGCTCCTGACTCTGTAGAGCCAGTTCCTAGGAGGCCGTCTAAATTTATTACTGCCCCTTCGGACAAGCAATTCCTTACGAAAGGTGTCCCTGCTGATGCCATGGTGGTGGCGGCTGCCACTAAGAAGGAACTTGCAGATCCTTCCGTACCTGTCCATCCTCCTAATAAGGACTCTAGGACCATGGATAGGTATGGTAAGCGGATGTTCTCTTCAGCGACCTTTGCTATGCGCTCGCTGAACTACTTATGTCACTTCACCAGACTCCAAAGGGATATCCTTAAGGAGCTAGGTGAAGTAGTACAGGATCCCACAGCTGCAGGGGCTCAAGAAAAATTGCTTCGCAGCTAGGAACCCTTAATTCTATTGCTAACTCCTCCATGCGACTGATATGATATGCAGCAGATGGAGCGAGTAGGGCCGCAGGTACAGGTGTGGCTCTTAGACGCCAAGCCTGGATGCGGCTCTGTAATTTTGCAGATCCCTTTAAGGCGTCCTTCACAAACTCTCCCTTTGATGGGTCAGCTTTGTTTGGCCCTCAAGTGAAGGAAACATTGACCAGGTGTGAGCAGGACGGCAAGACTCTTTCTGCCGTAGGGGTCCGTTTTTCCACCCCTTCTAGACCTTACCCTAAAGGACAGAAGGGTGGCAAAATGTGGTTCCGCAAATCCCAAGGAGTCACGCCAGATTCACGTGGTCAGTTTACCCCTAGAGGCAGAGGGGGTAACAATAACAGACACCGCTCTAGAGGCAGAGGGGGTCCAAAAAACCAGGGAAGCAGAGAGCCTGTCTCTGACAAGCCCTTTCAGCATCCCTGAGATGTTGCCCGGCTGTCCATCCTTGGAGGCAGTCGGGGGAAGACTATCGCTGTACCCAGAAGCCTGGCTTTCCCTAACTCAAGACAGATGGGTACAGTCGATCATATCCGAGGGTTACAAAATTCCTTTTGAGGAAACTCCCTTCTCTCACTCAAATTCCCTTCCAGATGTACCACCCGGTCTAAGGGAAATTGCAGAGTTAGAAGTTTTAAAACTTCTGCAAAAAAGAGCCATTCAGCCAGTTACAACAGACCATTCAGAGCCCGGAATCTACTCAAGGTTCTTTTTGGTCCCCAAAAAGACGGGAGACTGGAGACCAATATTGGATCTCAGCAGACTCAACAAGTCTGTGAGAAAGACAAGATTCCGAATGGTCACACTTCAGTCAATTCTGCCCTTCTTACAGAAGGACAACTGGATGTGCTCAATAGATCTTCAGGATGCGTACTATCACATAAAAATTCACAGACACTCCAGAAGGTTTCTCTGCTTTCGGCTGGGGTCCAGTCATTTCCAATTCAGAGCCCTGCCCTTTGGTCTTACTACAACCCCCAGAGTGTTCACCAAATGTATGGCAGTGGTCACGGCTCACCTGAGACGTCAAGGATTCCAGGTGTTTCCGTATCTCGACGACTGGCTCCTTTCAGCCACCACCAGGCATCAGCTTCTTCAAGCCAGGGATTACACAATAAATCTTTGCACTCAATTGGGCATCTCGATCAACTACGGAAAATCCTCCTTATTGCCCTGCCAGTCTATTACTTTCATAGGCGCAAACTTAAACACTGTTCGGATGTCAGCTACCCTCACAGACCAAAGAATCTCAGATATACAAAGTCACGTGAGAATCATCCTAGCCAGCAAGAAAGTACAAGCCAGAATGGTTTTAAAGGTGTTGGGCCTCATGGCTGCGGCCATTACCCTTCTTCCCCTGGCCCGCTTCTATATGCGCCTTCTTCAGTGGATGTTGTTCACTCAGTGGTCTTACCAACAACTTCCGATCGTCACCAAATACTGGTGACACAGATTTGCAAGAATCATCTTTCTTGGTGGATTACTTCCCCCCAGATCCACCAAGGCAGACCGTTTGTACCCCCAGCCCGGGTAGCCACTGCCACTGCGGATGCCTCCCTGATCGGGTGGGGGGGGCATTATCAGGGCAGGATGGTTCATGGGGCGTGGCAACCGTTCAATACCACCTGCACATAAATGTCCTAGAGATGAGAGCAGTGCTTTTAACGTTGCAAGCCCTCAACGACTTTCTTCCCTTGGGACAATTGCAGTCCACACAGACAACATGTCTGTAGTATGGTATATCAACAAACAGGGCGGAACCAAGTCCTACCCCTTGTGTCGAGAAGCGCTCAGACTTTGGCAATGGGCGATCTCCTCTCATCGGTTTCTGGTAGCAACGCATATCCCTGGGAAAACCAACATTTTAGCGGACAGATTGAGCAGAGCTATTCTCATGCCTCACGAGTGGTCTCTCAAACAATCTATAGTGGAGGAGATTTTTCTAGAATGGGGCCGCCCATGTTGCGATCTTTTTGCTACTCCCCAAAACAGCAAATGCCCAGACTTCTTCTCTCTTCCCACTGCCAGGCCATCCCCCCAGAGACGCTCTGACCCAGGATTGGCCCCAGGGACTTCTTTATGCCTTTCCGCCCTTTCCTCTGATTCCACAAGTAATCCAGAAAGCCACCGTTTTGAGAGCCAAAATGATTCTCATTGCTCCTTATTGGCCTCGACAAATTTGGTTTCCGTTCCTCCATCGTCACCTTTTGGTGCAGCCGTGGCATCTGGACCCAGTGCCAGACCTTCTGATTCACCGATCGGGTCAGCTGCACCGGTCTATCCCTTCTCTCAACCTCACAGCATGGTTGCTCCACTTCCTTCCTTAGCCAGGCTTCCTATGATCTCTAATCCTGTTAGAGACATCATAGTAGCTTCCTTAAAATCCTCTACTAGGAGGATTTATACTAGCAAATGGAAACGTTTTTCTTATTGGGCAAAAGCCAAAAATATTGATCCCTTCACTGCTCCAGTACAAGCAGTTTTGGATTTCTTAGCGGAAATTTTTCACGCGGGCTCCTCTTCTTCCACTGTCAAAGTTCAGTTGGCTGCTATCTCGAACTTTCATGTTGGGTTCGCAGATCACAACATTATGTCCCACAGGCTTTGTAGAGCCTTCTTGAAAGGAATTTTTCTCCTGAAACCTCCAATCAGGAGTCCTCCTCCTCAATGGGACCTAAATTTAGTGCTGACATCCTTGATTCTTCCTCCCTTCGAGCCAGCTGTTTCATGTTCCCTGAAATTTCTTTCATGGAAAACTTTATTCCTGGTTGCTATTACATCGGCTAGGAGGGTGTCTGAACTTCATGCTCTATCTGTTCGCCCCCCCTATTTAGTCTTCCACAAAGACAGAGTATCATTGAGAACTAACCCGACCTTTTTGCCTAAGGTCGCCTCAAAGACTAATTTGAATCAGGCTATTGATCTTCCTGTATTTTTCCCAAACTATTCAAACAGATCGGAACAAAAATTACATTATCTTGATGTCCACCGCCAACTCAGATATTATTTGGACAGAACAAAACAATTCAGGAAATCCGATCAACTCTTTGTTTCTTATTCTGATAACAAGAAAGGCCTTCCTGTCTCAAAGGTGACCTTGTCTAGATGGCTTTCTTCTGTCATCTCTGAAATTTATCAGCTCAGGGGAAAACAGCTGTGCTCAAAACCTAAAGCGCATTCAACCAGAAGCTTAGCCACTTCCACAGCTTTTCAAGCTAGACTTCCATTAGACACTATTTGTGCAGCAGCCACTTGGGCCACTCCTCATACATTTGTTTCCCATTACAAATTGGATTTGGCCTCCAGGGACAGAGCCAGTTTTGGCTCTACAGTTCTCAAGAGTCGTCTGTTCCATTGAGCCACCCAGGATAGAGGTGCTAGGGACGCGGTCCCATCAAGCAAGAATGAAGGCGAGATTGACAACTTAACATTGAGAAGTTATGTACCTACCATAACGTTCCATGTTAGTTGTCTTCTCTCGCCTTCTTTCTTGCGACCCTCCCTCCTTCCCCCAGGCCTGGACAGACCTTTCTCTCTACAGGGAAGTATGCTTCTGAAGACAATACAGTGCTGGTCCTCCTACCATCCTTCAGGCCTTTTTCTCTCCTTCTTTCTTCCTTTTGGAAGTTATTTATGCTAGGTGCTATTGCCTATTGTCATCAAACGAGATCTGGGTACTTACCGCCTTGCATCATGGGATATGGGGCTGCCTCAAGCTGGTAAAAGTGACTCTCGAGCTTAGCAAGTGCCGAGTCGGAGCCGAGGATCGGCTCCGAACCCATCAAGCAAGAAAGAAGGCGAGAGAAGACAACTAACATGGAACGTTATGGTAGGTACATAACTTCTCATTTTATTTGAAGTGATCCACAAATGGGACATGTCAGAAGTTAGACTCTTGCTTCATATCACAGAAAAAAAGAGGTGGTCGTTCTCCTCTACTCATCACTCATTAGACCCATTATAGAGTACAAAACCCCTTTTGGTGTGTACCTCACAAGACATCTACAACAACTGGAAAGGCCACAGAAATACCTCACAAAGAGGATTACTGTTCTCAAACAGATGCCTTACGCAGATCGACTCAAAAAACTCCGGCTTTACTCTGTCGCATATCGCCTACTCAGAGGCAATCTCTGCCTAACATGCGAAGCTATGTCAAACCCAGAGCTGTTGGACATGCTCCACTTAAAAAAAATCCCAATCCCTCCGAGCTAAACACTCTAGGGACCTAAACCTTGTCACCACAATAAACAGAACATGCTGGAGGGATAGATTCCTGTCCCAGAGACTTCCCATACTCTGGAACAGACTACCTATCTATGTCAAACAGAGCTCCTCATTAGCGCTCTTCAAGAAAAATCTTGATGATTGGATGGGTAATATGAAATTCACCCCGGGGTTCACTTCTGTGGTTCTGCTTGACAGGGGCAAAGGAAAATAATTTTCTTGGGTGGCGAAAGCCAGGGTACCTTTTTGGCTAGGCTTGTATAGGGCCTAGGGCCAGTAGCCTAGTGCCTATCTATGAACCTATAAGAAATACTGCTCAGGTATTCCAGAGAAGAGAACACTGAGGTAAGCTGCCTTATTCCCATAGGCAGCTCTGTTTCTGTATGCTTTCCTAGTCTTAGCCCTCATCGCCAGGGTACTACTGCACATCAGTGAGGATAGGCCAAAATGATCCTTGTGGCTCCCCTGTGGCCCAGGTAGCACTATTTTTCCCTGATACTTGTATCCAAGAAAGAGCCATGTTTGCTCCTACTGGAGGTTGGCCTCCTCACCCAGAACAGAGGATTCATAATGCACCTTCATGTGAACACACTGTAGTACATAACCCTCCAGACATTTGTTTTCAGGGGATTCTTATTTAAAGAGTCGAGGAGACTTGGCACCATTAAGCCTTCTGTCTCCAAACGGACTCTGTTTTCCACTGTTCATTAGCAGAATAAATCAGCCACACCAAGCTAGGATGCCTGTGGTCTTCAGCTGCTTCTTGGAGCTTTACAAGAAAGGGATGTCTTGTTCACTCATTAAAGTACATATCTCTGCCATCTCCACTTGCCTACCTATAGACCTCCCCTTTCTTCCAGCCAACCATGAAACATTTTTTTAAAGAAATTCTGCATCTGAGGCCACCCAGAAAAGAGCCCCCCCCCTTGCAACCTTAATGTTGTGTTTGAAAAGCTTATCCTTATGCCCTTGAGCCTGCTGCTTCAGCTGACCTCAAAATGCTCAATTGGAAAGCAACTCTCATAGTAATACTAACTTCATTTGGGTGCATTTCAGAATTCCAAGCCTTTAACCAAGCTATTAACTTGTTTTCTTTCCCATACGCAAAACAAGGGTGAAAACAATTCTGCTTTCCTTGGGTGTGCATGCCCATATTATATTCTACCCGGGCAAAACAAAATCTTACAAAAAATCTGGCCAACTGTTTATAGCCTTTGTAAAAGGAAAGGAATGTTGACCTGAAAATAAGCAGACCATATCAAAGTAGATTGCAGCATTCTGTACAGTCAAAGGAGGCCAGCACCTCACGAGATAAGGACACACTTCACTCTGAGTTACTGCTGCCTTCCTTAGGGGAGTCCTCGCACAGCATTTTAGGAGCATCCAGTTGGACTTTTTTCTATACTTTCTCCAAATATTATAGCTTAAGGGCTGCTTCCAGAGCTAGTACAGGCTTTACCTCAGTAAATCTGTCAGGAGTTGATTTTATCTAACCCAATATCTGGCAAGCCTGCCAAATCTTTTTATCTCTGGGAATCTTCCCAGGAGTTTAGTGAACTGCAAGGAATGTAGCACAGTTGTATTAGGTACTTACCGTAAATGTAGATATTATATTAGCTTCACTGTTGTAGTACCAGTTCCCTCCATCCTTCCCCTTTCACCATCTCCTCCAGGGTTGTTGTTCTCTCACCCCAAGTTAGGTTGTCTGCACTTCCTCTCCTGTTGCAGTTAGGAGACCTTTCTGGGAAGGTTGTTCCCCTTGTTACCCTGGAAGAGAGTATGACTTTGGACTGGGGCAAGAAGGACCTAGAGATCTTGCCGGCTGGCACCACCTTTATAATAGAGATGTCCTGATGTCAGACAGGATGGCGTCTGCTGGGCCATGCGGGAGGTGAAAGTCTTTGGTATTTGGGCTGACCTCAGGCTGTTGCAAAGCAGGAAATCCCGAGTATTAACACAAAAGTGAAGCTACTCAAACATCTACATTTATGGTAAGTACCTAACACAACTGTACTTTACTAGGAAAACTGGAAAGGTCAAGTATGCTGTCTGTACCGAGAGACCAGCTACGTATGCACCCCCCCCCCCAATACTACAAGAGCTTTTACCACTAGGCTTCTTAGAGCCTCTACAAAAATAAGGCCAGAACTGAGGCTTCTACACAAGACTGTTAACTACTGCCTGGAAAGAAGGGCGCATGGAGGCACATCATGGACTTCTCCAAGGCTAAATACCCATCTCAAAGTGTCAGAATTCAAAATGCTGACAGTACAAGCCCTCATCACTCCTGGTGTCCTTCCATATCACTGTTGCAGTATTCATAACAAAAGGAATCTTCTGCCAAGGGTAGTCCAACATCCAGCCAATATACCAAAACCTTTAGTAGTTAAAGGTGCTGTACGTCACGCACACTCCCAGCACAAGGTACAGGTAAAGGTACAAGGTAAAGGTGACATATGGACACACACTTTCAGAACTTCTTTGCTGTCAGTCTGAACACCATCATTGAACATCTGAATGCCTTTCTGCTGTGCTGGTTACCAACCCTTATTTCAGGTAAGTGCCCCATTGGGGTTTCTCTATATCTTTCTTTTTTTATTTAGTATTGGATGGTCTCATGCTAACCAGAAAGGGAAAACGTCAGTGTAGGGGGGTCAGATTCCCCCCATAAAGACCATCACACTCATCGTATCTTCTGTTTGGATGCTGCCCATGACCATATACACAGTGTTATATCTGCCAAGCTTTTGTCCCCAAGACCCTACATAGTCGTCTCTCCTTATCTTGGAAACCACCATCTTAAACTGTTGGCTCTAGGTGCTATGGCAGAGTCTTCCCATCCCGATGGTCAGTCATCAGCCAAGAAGGGCAAAAAACTTGCATCTGATATGACTGTTTTACAGCCTACCTGGACATCTCTCTCGAGGCTAGGGAAAGCCCAGAGGATTATCCAGTAGTAGTTTTGGATTCCTCTACAATGACCCCTTCTGAGTCTGGCACAGATCTGACTTCTCCCATGTTTTGTGAGGCTTTACAAACATTTTCTCCATACATTAATGGGATACTTGGTTGATTATATCCGAGGGACCAAGGGGGATTCTACAGATCTTAGTGCAGGAGGAGATCCCTGCTGTGTTTGAGTGTTGCCACGGGTCTGACCCTCCCTAGGTGTTTTGTGTGGACATCCCACAGAGAAAGAAACAGAAAACCACACACATTTCCCCTGCACTCTAGGGTCCTCAATGAGAATGGCAGGAGTATACTCAGGGGTTGTTTAATACTTTAATGGCTGCAAAGCCTCCTCAAGGGGTGTCTATATCTGCCCCCTTCCTGGCAGATATTGGATTCATCTGAACATCAGGATTCGGTTGGGGGTGGGATCCTTACCATACTCTTCTCAAATCCCTATCCCCTTGGACTGTCATTCAGAGAATGAGTATTCTGTAAGTCCAGATTTCCCTTTAGAGGACCTCTTTTTTTTGGGGAACACAGTTACCCATATGATGGAATTCTTTAAGTGGGACTGCTCTCATATCTCTGATATCCAGTAAAGGTTTTATGAACTCCTTCAAGTGGAGTTCCCAAACCTTCTGCTGTTCCTCTAGTCTGGATGCCCTTCTGGATACCTTTTCAGCAAATTATGTGGCACCTGATTCTCAGTCTCTAGCTCCCAAGAAACCTGACTGGTTTTGCAAGGTGCCTGATGAATATAAATGCCCCTCCGCTGATACTTCCATACTGTCTGTCTCTTCTGACAAGCCCTACAAAAACTGTTGCCCTTTACCAAGCTGTTTCCTTCGGATAAGGACAGTACAGCCATGGAGCGGCTGGGCAAGAAGGTTTTTACTGCTTCCACTTTGCCTTTTAGGACCATTAACTTCCAGACTCATATAACGAAGTATGTTTTGACCCTTGTTTCTCAGGCTTAAGTGATATTCAACCTTTCTGACTCTGAGGGCAAGGCTTCTGCCCTTTTCCTGTTTGGTTTCCATCTCTGAAGCTGCCCGCCACTCTATCAAATGCAGTTACGATGCAGCTGATCTTCCTCTACGACTGCTGCATTTGGTTCTGTTATGAGGCATTACTCCTGGCTTCATCTTCAGGTTTTGCTTGACGATATTAAGGCCAAACTATTGGATGCTCCCTTGGATAATAAAAAAAATATTTTGGTGCTGCTGCTGAACTAAAGTTTCTCCAGGATAAAGGCAAAGCCTAGCGGGAATTGGAAACCCATTTCTCTTTTTTCTATTCCAAATTTGCAGTGGAATTACCCCTTCAAATCGGCTTTTTTTTTTGGTCGCAGGCAGTTTCACCCTCCACCTAAAGATAAAAAGGGTTTAAGATGTGTACATCCTGCTAAGTCTACTCAAACCTCTACTTCCCAGAAACCTCCTTTTCAGAATAAGCTGGATTCCATTTGGCATCTTGTTTCCCCTTTCCCTTGGCCAGGTTCCCTTAGCCCTCTGTTTCCCTGTCTCTTCCAAACTGTAAGGATCACAATAGACTACTGGGTTTTGTCCATTATATGCCAAGGGTATTTCATGGTTTGGAAGTCCCTTCCTCCCTTTTTGGGCATTCCTCAACCTCCTTGGGAACAACTTCATCTTTTCCCAGAGGTGCTTCATTCTCTTTTGAGGACTTGGAGATGAGTTCTGGACCTTTCCGAGCTCAACACCTTTCTCAGGAGATTCCTTCCTTTTGGATGTTGTCTCTTCAGACTTTTTCAACTTTTACTTCCTCTGGTATTTCTGGTCTCTGTGGATCTCTAGGTGCATACCTCCATATCCCTATGTATCCCCATTTCAGGAAATTTTTACATTTCTCTGTTTCTTCCTTGCATTTTCAGATGTCCTTCTATTCCCATGTTGCAGTATTCAACATGTGGGTTTACTTCTCTTGCTTCATGAACGTCCAGCCAATATACAAAAGTTTTCAGTCACTGTATGGTGCGTGGGACGTTTGACGTGGCTTAAGGAACATGGGCCATAAAAGCGATGTCTGCACGCACCAGCCCTCTGAACTTCTCAGCCACCAGTCGAATGCCAGGTGTTCCTGCCTTTACGGCTGTCGAATTTGAGAAATCAGATAAGTGCCCCATTGTGGAACCTTTCAGTCCTTTTCTTTCATTTAATGCCTGTTCATGTCATCCAGAAAGGGCAAGTGTAAGTGCGGCCGTCAGATACCTCAAGGATGCCCACAATCAGTGTCTATTTTGTTTGGGATGGTCGCGCGATTACAAGGCCTGCTCCATTTGGCAGGTGTTTGTGGCCAAAGCATTGCACAGCCGTCTGCACATGCTTAACCTACATTTAGAGAATCAAAGGTTAAAACAAGTAGCTTTAAGGATGGAGGATTCCTCCGACGTACCTACTGAACCGCCATAGAAGAAAGCCAAGACTATATGGCCTACCACTACAGCTGCACCTCTTGCGTTCGACCCTCAGCCTGTGGCCGACATCGACCTGGTAGAGGAATCTGGGTTTGTTATCATGGATATAGGTACCTCCATGGAAGCCGCACAATCCTGCATAGAAGGCACATCCATAGAGGCTTTTTTTGACATCTGTTCCCAATGCTGGGGGGGGAGGGGTGGCAACACTTTCAGTGGGTCCGTCGAATCCCTCTGGATGTCCTTCATGGATGCATCTGCAGTCATAACAAGTGGGTTGTCCTGTCGTCAGGCAGCCCTGCAGTCGGCCGGATTCCAAAGTCCGGGTCCGGCTTCGGCTGATGTCGCACTCCACCCGACGTCATCTCTGTTGGTCTTCGGGTATAAAAGCATCAGCCAACGCCATTTTCCTCAGTCTTTCTTGCGTGGCGCTCAAGCAGAAGCTGTTCGCAAGTGCCGGCCGGTCGGATCCAGAGATTACTTCTACCGAATACTACTTAGAAGACTTCTAAAGCTGGCACCTGAGGACTCTTTCTGCCTCAGCCGATGTCAGAAAAGTTAACAATTGTTTAACCTGTGGAAACAAATACCTCATAAAGATTTCCACTCTTACTGTTCTGCCTTGTTTAGGCCCAGCCCACGACGTAGCAGCCTGTTCGCCTGTGCCTTTTCAACCGACGAACGCCAGGCGCCGGTCGGAGTTTGCAGAACAGTTTTTCGGTTCTGATTTTATGACATTATGCCATTGGATCCTCCGACTACCCCCAAAAACGCAAAGATAAGACCGACATTCGGTCCGTGGTTTCGGCCGAAACCACGTAAAGCAAACTCATGAGTGTCTCGGTTTCGCCAAACCGAAAACTGATCAAAGTACAGCTGAACCTATTCTACAACTGAGGCCCCTGCTACAACTCTTGAATCGACCTCAGAAATTTTACCCACTGTGGTTGACTTATCAGACACCATCCCTTGGATGTCTCTACCCCAGCACGTGGTGCTGCTAGGCTCCAGCTGCCATGTCCATTAAGGCCTTCGCCAGGGCTAAAGCAGCCAAGACTACTAAAACAGTGCCTGTTAAACCCCCACATCCAGGCCCTCTTCTAGTTCTCAAATGCTTTCTTTGGCAGAAGATTTAATTTCTTTAATTAGAGGATCTCAATTCACCCAGACAGGGCCTCTCAGCCCAGAGAAGAGACCTAGGCAGAGCCCCTGAGCCAGTGTCTTCTGATGATTCTGCTGATGAATCAGACATAACTGACCAGCCTGAGGCTCCTTTCTCCAATTTTGAAGATTCTGATGCTGAAGAATCCATTCCAGCTGCTTCCCACCAGAAGAATTCTCCTTTGGGGAAACCTTGCATGCCATGCGAGAACAGTTCCAATGGCAGCAACAGGATTTTCAGACTCCAGAAAAGACTTAGGACCTTCAGAGGCCCCAACTAGGCCTTTTTTGTTAACCTCAATGCTCCTTCGGATGGTGAGGGTTGCATACGGCTTCAAGTTTTACCCCAGCCCCTTGGCCCAAACCAAAAAAACAAAAATTTTCAAATCCAAAAACTACCTCACCCCTTTACCGGCCCCAAGCCCAGAAACATTCCAGGGCCCGGAGGCACAACTAAAAACCCATTCCTTCCTAAAGGGAAGGGAAAGGGTTTAGACCCCATGGGTTTCTTCAGTTTCTTCCTGACCAAAATTTTTTTCCCTCCTTTTAAGGGTTTATGCTGGGGTCCCTTCCCCATTTCCCCCCGAGGGTTTTTTTTGGGGGAAATTTAATGAAATGAAACATTTTTTCGGGAAAAAATCTAAATTGAAAAGACTTGGGTTTTTTTTCCCCAACAAGACCCGGCCCCCCATTTTTTTTAAACCAAAATCAAAGGAGGCCGATCAAATAAAGGCCCTTCACTCTGATTCTGGTTTTCCTTTGGTTTCCCACACATTTTGGAGCTCCGGGGGTTTTCTTACCCCCAAAAATTTCTTAAAGGGGGGCCCAGGCTAACAGGCACCCCATAAACGTGGTTTATTTACCCCAAATCGGCCCCTTCCAAATCTTTAAAACTTGGAAAATTTAATTTTTTAATTAAGGAATTACCAGGAAGGGCCCTTTCCCGAGAAAATTAGCCACCCTGAGCCAGTTCCCCCATTTCCTTTACACTCCTCCAGGGTTTTTGGGCCCCTTTTCCCCCCCCTTAGGTTGTCTGATCCTTCCGTTTCTTAAGATTCTGGGGGTTTTCCCTTGTTCCCTGGAAAAAGTTCCTTTTGGCGGGCAAAGGATAGATCCGGGGGGAACCTTTTGAATTCCCACAGACAGGGTTCTCCTCTGGGGGTGAAAGCTTTGTATTTGGGCTGCCCAGGCTTTCAAAACCCAAACCAGAAAAAAAATTTTAAATCCAAAATTACTTTTTTTAAACCTTTACAAGGCTTACTGGAAAAATGAAACAAATATCGCGTCGAGAGACCACTACATAACCCATCTCTGAAAGGGAAGCAAGGTCATTAGACAGATGGGGTAAAAGGTCTAACTTAGCCCCCTCAGCTAGAGCTTTAAACTGTCAGTTTCACATGATACAATACCAAGAGTTTATGCTTGATCAGTTAACTAAAAACTAACCACTGATGAATCTCTTGATAAGAAATATGTATTAAAGGTAAATAACATACAACAGGTTAGTAACCATTCCTTAAAATGTGGCTATGATGCACTGGAGGCTTCATTTAGATCAGCCATGACAGGCACAGTGATAAGAAGGCATGCATGGCTAAAGGAACAAGCTTACGTCATGTTAAAGCTAAGTTGCTAGATGCTCCTATGGACAAGACAAGTTTGTTTGGTACACCTGCCCAGCAGGTTATGAAGAAAATGGAAGAAAAGGCAAAATCTGTTCAAACTGTTAAAGATTTCTTGCAGGTTCAACCCCAAGGTTTAGCAGGAACTGGCCTTGCCAAAATTGGTCCTTTCCTAAAAATTCAAGGGCAGGAATAGGGATCCAGAGGCAGAAACCAATCCAGAGGAGGTGCCTACAACAGTGGCAAGGTAACAACAGAGGCACAGACACAGCCACTGCCACTACATCAGCACAACCACAGTGACTTAATCCTAATCGCCTTACCAGGGAACAAATAGCAGCTCCTCTAGGCGGAAAGTTAACCTTATTTTCAAAGAACTGGCACTACATAACAAAGACAAGTGGATTTTACAAACCATAGATCAAGGTTACGGTTTCACTTCCACACTTTACCAGTCAAAAGAGGAATGCCAAATCTACCTCCAATCAAAAACAGAGCTTCAGATAATGGAGTTAGCAAACATGAGAGCTGTGGAAAGAGTCCAACCAGAAGGAAAAGGTTCAACTTTCCTATTCCATTAAAAGGAAAAAGTTGGAGACAATCTGACCTGTCCACCTTAAATACATACATCATTGTCCCAAAATTCAAAATGCTGACCCTACAGCAACTTCTTCCCATGTCTGGGAGATCTTGGCTGGTAACTCTAGATCTCAAGGAGGCATACCTGTCCCCATTCGACCAATCTGCAGAAGATACCTCAGATTTCTTGCAGGATCAGAGCATTTAATTCTCAGCTTCCCTGTCTTATCTCCTCCGGTATTCACATGCCTGGACATAGATTCGTTCAGGTTATTCCCATACTGGACGATCTGCCTGCTACAAGGGGACAACAAAAGCAAGCTGACAACAGATTTACAAAGGGTCATTTACTTGCTACAAGCACTGGGATACACAGTCAATTTACAAAAGTCAAGGCTGATACCATCCCAAACAAGGACATTCTTGTATGGACACAGTACAACAAATGGCTTCCCTGCAGAAAACAAAAGAACTTCCTCTTTACTTCTTGGCACTAACAAAACTGAACAAGTTAACAGCAAGAAAAGTTCTGCAGGCCTTGGGCTTCATGGCATTCAATGCCTGTATTGCCAGACTACATATGAGAACTACAGTGGTACCTAAAGAATTTATGGTCCCAACACAGACACAGTCTAGAAACAGTAATCCCACTAATTCCATGCTTAAAACAGGAGTTCCTATGGTGGGCTCAGGCATGCCAGTCAAACCCAGGCCTCCTTTGCAGATGTCAACCAAGCCAGACCATAAAACCCGGCTTCAGACCTAGGATGGCCACTCTGACTGAGCAAGGATTGTGGACTCTCAACTTCACCTGACTCAATCTAAAAGAAATGCTGGCAGTAAAACTGGCAATCCAAAATTTCAACCATATCTCAAAGAGGGCCAGTTGATGATTAGGACAGACAACACCACAGTCATGTGGTACATCAACAAACAGGGAGGCACTCATTCATACCCCTATGCAGAATGACCTTGGAGCTGTGGACCCTGGCACTCAGCTACAATAAATACAGAAGGGGGGAAACCCCTTTTTTTTTTTCCCATTAAAGCAGGGGAAACCCCAATCCTTTTTTTTTGACGTTTCACCCCCAAAGAAAAAAAAAGGGAAGATGTTCATCCCTAAACCCAAATTCTCAAAACCTCCCAGAAAAAGTGGATTCCCTTTCACTTGCCTTTCCCTTGGCCCTTCCCACCCCCTTTTTCCCTTTTTCCAAACTTAAATCAAAAGACTCGGGTTTTTTCCTTATAGCCAAGGACATTTTCCCCCTCCCTTTTTTTGGGATTCCCCAACCCCTTTTGGGCAATTCCTTTTCCCGGGGGGTTACTCGAACTTAGATATTCACCTTTAGCTCAACACCTTTCCCGGAATTTCCTTCCTTTTGGGTTTTCCCAGATTTTAACTTTTCTTCCCGGTTTTTTTTGGCTTGTGGAAAAAATTTCCCCCTTTTATCCCCCCCCAAAGGGAAATTTTCACTTGTTTTTTTTTCATTTTGAGTTTCTTTCCCATTTCTATTCAACTGTTTTACTTTCTTTAGACCCAGCCAAAATTCAAAAGTTTTTTGCCTGGGGTTTTTGGGGGTTTAAAGGCAGGGCCTAAGGATTTTGGGGGGGGGGGGGGGGGGGGGGGGGGGGGGGGGGGGGGGGGGGGGGGGGGGGGGGGGGGGGGGGGGGGGGGGGGGGGGGGGGGGGGGGGGGGGGGGGGGGGGGGGGGTGGGGGGGGGGGGGGGGGGGGGGGGGGGGGCGGGGGGGAGGGGGGGGGGGGGGGGGGGGGGGGGGGGGGGGGGGGGGGGGGGGGGGGGGAGAGGGGGGGGGGGGGGGGGGGGGGGGGGGGGGGGGGGGGGGGGGGGGGGGGGGGGGGGGGGGGGGGGGGGAGGGGGTGGGGGGGGGGGGGGGGGGGGGGGGGGGGGCCCCCCCCCCCCCGCCCCGCCCCCCCCCCCCCCCCCCCCCCCCCCCCCCCCCTCCCCCCCCCCCCCCCGTCCCCCCCCCCCCCCCACCCCCCCCCCCCCCCCCCCCCCCCCCCCCCCCCCCCCCCCCCCCCCCCCCCCCCCCCCCCCCCCCCCCCCCCCCCCCCCCCCCCCCCCCCCCCCGCCCCCCCCCCCCCCCCCCCCCCCCCCCCCCCCCCCCCCCCCCCCCCCCCCCGCCCCCCCCCGCCCCCCCCCCCCCCCCCCCCCCCCCCCCCCCCCCCCCCCCCCCCCCCCCCCCCCCCCCGCCCCCCCCCCCCCCCCCCCCTCCCCCCCCCCCCCCCCCCCCCCCCCCCCCCCCCCCCCCCCCCCCCCCCCGAGGAGCCAACTAGGCCTTTGAATATTTCAGTTGCAGGACCTTTGGACAATGCTCCCCGGGTGGGTCCGGGGCCCTGTGCAGGTACGGCTTCGAAGGGTTTTCAGGCCTACTCAGCTTCTAATAAAGGCAAAGCCAAAGACAAAAGGGAAAGACTCCTTCCTCAAAGACTACAGCTCAGGCCTCTTCTGATCTGGCACCCAAGTCTCAGAAACAGATACTTAAAATGGAGGAGGACTTACTAAGATTAGGGGTTCACATCCCCTCCCGATAAAAAGGGCCCAAGCAGGAATTTTTTGACTCCTCTGATCAGGCTTCTGTTTCTTCAGTTTCTTCTTCTGACCAGGAATATTCTTTCCCTCCTTATGAGGATTCTGATGCTGAGGAATCCATTCCTTCAGCTTCTCCCCTGAGGATTTTCTTTTGGGGAAACTTTCATGAAATGAGGGGAAAATTTTTACTGGGAAGGACAGGAGTACTCAGAATCTAAGAAAAGACTTAGGGATTTTTTCTTCTTCCCCAACATAGACCCTGGCTATCCTCCTATTTTGGATATTGTGGATGATGCCTTTTGAGGCTAACTTAACACTCCTTTTTCCCCTCCTGATAAGCCAGACAGATATTATAGGGTTCTGATTCCCACCAGTTTTGTACAAGAATCCTACTGCTGATCCTGAAACCATTTCTCAGGGCCTAAGGGGGTTTAAAGGCTCTCTAAAACCCCCTTCCCCTGAGAAGGATTCAGATCCTTAGAAAGATGGGGCAAAAAGTGTACACTTCTGCTACTTTATCTATTAGGGCTTTAAACTGTCAATTTCATATGCTGAAATACCAGCAATTTTCTGTCTGTTTTGAACAAAAACTAACTTCCATTTCTGCCTGTGCAGATGATAAGGGAAATTTCTGACTTAATGCATGCCACTGAACAAGTTGGGAAGCATGGTTTACACTGTGGATTTGATGCCTTGGAGGCTTCTTGTAGGGCTGCTGCCTCTGGTACAGTCATTAGGGGCCCTGCTTGGTTAAAGGAACAAAATTGCCGATCAAGTAAAAACTAAGTTATTGGATGCTCCTGTTTAGCATAATGTTTTGTTTGGACTAAGGCTGAAGAGGTGATAAAAAAATGGGACAAGGCAAAATCCATGCAAACGGTTAAGGATTTGTTACAAGTACAGCCACCCAGATTTAGTAGGAATTGGCCTACAAAAAATTGGTCCTTTCCCAATTCAGACAGGCCTCAGAGGGGTAGATACAGACGCTCCCGAGGTAGGCCTCAAACGCAAGCCTCTTATCGACCAAGACAGTGGACTGCTTCCACCCCTACGGGAGGAGAGGACAGGTCGCAAGCTCATGGAAAACAGGCTCAATGAACTCCCTCTGTTGGGCTGCAGGAACTTCTTGCCTGGAAGCCCCACTCAGAGGAAAACTTTCTCTTTTTCACCTAAATTGGACTTGTATAACCCAAGACAAGTGGGTTCTGGATGTGGTTTCAAGAAGTTACAAATTCCATTTTCATACCCTGCCAAGACCAAGCGGATGGCCGGATCTTCCAAAACATCAATGGTTAGAGGCCTTAAACCTGGTGGAGGCTCTCTTGGCTATGAATGCCATAGAACTGGTTCCACTTTCAGAGATGGGACAAGGTTTTTACTCAAGACTCTTTCTAGTCCCCAGAAAGCAAAATTCATGGAGACCCATTCTGGACCTGTCAATCCTGAACACTTTTCTCGAGATACCAAAATTCAAGATGCTTACTCTACAGCAGCTACTTCCAGTGCTGACCAAAAATGCATGGATGGTAACTTTGGATTTAAAGGAAGCATATTGACACATTCCCATCAGGCAGGAATGCAGAAAATACCTCAGGTTCAGGGCCGGATCAAGGCACTATCAATTCTCTGCGCTGCCCTTTGGATTGTCTACTGCGCCCAGGGTCTTCACCAAATGCCTGGCTCCAGTAGTAGCTTATTGCAGACTCAAGGGAATTCAAATTTACCCTTATCTGGACGATTGTCTAATTCAGGCAGACAGCAAGGATGTCTTACTCCAACATCTAGAATTTGTTCGGAACCTTCTCAAGTTCCTGGGATTCTCTGTAAACATAGTCAAATTTGACACCCTGACAACAGATAACTTTTCTGGGTGCTCTTCTAAACACCACAACTCAGATGGCATTTCTGACATCCGAAAAACAATTACAGCTGGCTTCAACTTTCAAAACCTTGGCAACTTTAACTCAGCTTTCTGCAAGGAAATTCCTGCAGGCTTTGGGTTACATGGCCTCCTGCATCCTTCTCGTACCATATGCAAGACTACATATGAGGAAAATACAGTGGTACCTAAAAAGTGTATGGTCTCAGCATTGCCACAGTTTAGACATACAGATCCCGTCCTGCCTTGTCAAAAGGAATTCCTTTGGTGGTCCAAGGCATGTACTCTAAACAAAGGAAAACCCTTCAGTCTGCCTCCAGCCACTCAGATCTAACCACGGATGCTTCAGATTATGCATGGGAGCCCATTTTCAGGGAACTGTCTGCAGGGCCTTTGGACAAAGGATCAGAAGCTCCTGCATATCAATTTAAAGGAAATGTTAGCCTTACAGAAGCTCTATTGGCCTTCAGGAATCTTCTACAACCAGGACAGCTACTGATACGGACAGACAACACCACAGTTATGTGGTACATAAACAAGCAAGGGGATCTCTTCCTATCCCTTTGCAGACTAGCCATGGATCTATGGAACACAGCTCTAGCTTGCAACTGGACCTTCAAGCTCAATTTCTACCAGGGAAGCAATACTTCCTGGCAGACAGTCTGAGCAGAAACCTTCGGATCCACACGAATGGATGCTGACACCAAAATATTCAGGAGATTACAAAATCTGGGGATGTCCTCACATAGACCTCTTTGCATCCCATCTCAATCATCAACTACAGATTTTGCACCAGGACTTTCCACAACTAGCTTGGAAAGTGGATGCACTATCATTCAGTTGGAAAACCTCTGGATATGCCTTCCGCCTCTACCTTTCTTCACAAGGTTATTAAAGATCAAGGACAAGCCCAAGATGATAATCTTGCTGGCCCCAAATTGGCCTTGACAATTTTGGTACCCAAATCTGAAAAACCTTGTCTCGAGCCCCATTGGGTAATACCCAGATCGAACCTTGCTGTACCAGACAAACCCGGGTCAGGTTCTGCACTCCAAGTCAAAACTCTCAGCCTGGCGCCTGGTTAAATCCAGGCCTATGATTCTTCTCCACCCAAGCAGGTTATGGATGTATTTTGAAGCCCAGACCTAGCACTAGAAAATCTTATGCAGGAAAATGGAAAAGTTTGTGCACCTGGATGCAGGGTCAGGATTGATCCTTACTCCTAACATTCCTCTGATTTTACTTTACCTGACAGACTCTTACATAAGGGTCTCTTTCTCTTCCATAAAGATACATGCTCTGCTATTTCTGCTCATTATAATACAGACCCTCCTATCTTTTCACCTAGCTCATGAGCAGTTTCTCAGAGGAGCTAAGAACTTAAGACCCCTAGATCTCCTCCCATTCCTGCTTGGGATCTCAACTATGTTTTGGAAAAACTCACCTTCCTCCTTTTGAGCCTGCTGCCACTTCTGACATCAAGTTTTTATCTGGAAGACAGCCATCCTGTTAGCTCTGACTCTGCCAGGAGAGTTTCAGAATTACAGGCCTCTCATGGCTGTGGAACCTTATATTATTTTTCATCAAGACAGGGTGTCTTTGAGGACTAATCCTACTTTCATGCCTAAGGTGGTTTCCAAAGTGGCTTTAAATCAAACTATTCACTTGCCAACTTTTTCCCCATCCTCAAAATAAGGGGAAAGGATCTTGCATTCCTTGGATGTACACAGACAACTACGTTTTACCTGGACAGAACCAAGGACATCAGAAAATCAGACAATTGTTTGTTTCTTATGCTTCAAGTTCCCAAGGTAAAGCTATTTCAAAACAGACCATTTCTAAATGGATTGCTCATGGAATCAGATTTTGTCATTCACTTCCATGGAAAGCAAATCCCAGGAGATAAGACTCATTCTACAAGGGCAACAGCTGCCTTCCTCAGGAGTGCACCAAAGACATTTTGGGCTGCAACTTGGACTCGTGCATACTTTCCAAGCATAAATTCCTCTTACTCAGACGGCAGGGTTTGCCCTGCTGTTGCAGGCCTACCACCTATTCTTCCCCTCCCTATTTATGGATTCACCCTATGACTGCAACATCCATGAGACATAGTACAGTTTTGTACCTACCATAAATGTAGATGTCCGAGTGTCTCAGTCAGATTCCCTCCTCCTTCCCCTCTGTGGTACTCCCAGGGTGTTTACCCTCCTAATAGCTAGCTGGGGTCTTTATGGTGTATTTGTTTGTAAAGCATAAGTTTTTTGTGCCCCATTTTTTGGCATTGGCTCTTCCAAATTTCCGGGGTATTTTGGGGGAAAAAAACCAAAAAAGGCGGGTGATGCTTTTATCCAAGACCAAAAACTTAATCCTCCAGGGCCCCGGATTTAACCGGGTGGGGTCCCTGGGAAGGACAACCCTTTTTCTCAATGTATCCATTGGACATCTTTTTTAGGATCCCTTTCTTTTTCTCTTAAAATTTCCCTCCAAAGAGGGGAAAAGCTTTTGTATTGTGAAAATGTACTAGGCTTTGTTTTGTTAACCCTTTTTGGCCCTTTTGCAACAATTTCCGAAAGGGGTTTTGATGGGGGAAAAAGGGGTTTTGGGGATTTTTTACCCCGGTCCGGTTAAATCGCCCAAAAGGGGGGAAAACCTTTGAATCCGGGGTTTTCAACACCCCACTTTTTTTCCGGGGTATATTGGGAAAATCTTTATGTCCCCTGTTTCCTTTTAAAAATTTCAGATCTTTTTAACCTTTGAAAAGAGGAAAAAGGTTTTGGGGTTTCGATGGATTAAGTCTGTTTCCCCTTCCCCCTTCCGGATCCCTTTTCCCCAGCATTTAAAATCCTGATAAAGCCCCATCAGACCGTAATTTTAAACCTGAGTCCAAAAACTCCTTTTTTACAGACCCCCACCTTTAAAGAAAGGGCTGAAATTTTTCCCCAAACCCCTACCTTCCGCTCCGGAAAATGGAATCTGGGAAAAAAATTTCCCTTTTTGCTATTGCCTTGGGACAAACCAGAACCTTTTAATATCCTTTATTAAAAGTTCCAAAAGTTATGATGCACCAGTTTTGTTCAAAGCCACTGCTTTTTTTCGGGCCTTTTCCCTCCCGGTTTCATCAAATGCAATTTTCATCTTTTTTTACTTTAGTCTGACTGATTCTTTTCCCGGGCAGCCTCCAAACCCCAAAATCGGGTGGCATCCTTTCCCACCCCTATTCGACGGAACAAAACCAGGGGCCTTTTAGTTTTTTCCTGGGTATCGTTTTTCGGCCTACTCCGAAAATTTTGCAAAAAGCTTCATCCAATTTTTTCACCCCTAAACAATACCCTTAAATTTTTTCTTGTCCCCCGGTTCAAAAATTTAAAAAGTAAGGGGGAAAAAATCCTCTAAATTTTCATTCTTACTGTATTCCTTGCAGGCCCTCCAGAAAGTTTGGTTTTTGTGCTGTTCAAAAAGCCGATTAAGGGGGAAAGCACTTTTTTGGGTTTTTTCTTTTTTGGATTGTTCCGGGTCGGGCCCACGGGTAAAGAACCTCGGGGTCCAAAGGGTTTTCCAACCAGTTTGGGTTCCATGGGGCCTTTTTCCCCTTTTCCCCCATTTAAACCCGGGGACCCCAACCAAAGGTTTAATTTTCGTTCGGCCTTTGGCTTCCCGGGGGGGTCCGGGGGGGCGGGTACGGCTTGGGGGTTTTCACCTACTCAGTTTTAAAAAGGCGCCAAAAAAAAGGAAAAGTTTCAAAAAAAGATAAGCCAGGCCTCCGAGGCCCCAACCCAAAAAATTTACAAGAGGGGGGGCGTTCATATTGGGGCCCCCCCTCCGATAAAAGGCCAAAAAGGGAATGATTTGATTCGTCAGGCCTGTTTTTTCGTTTTTCCGCCAGGAATTTTTTCCCCCTTTTAGGTTCTATCTAAACCACCCCCCCCGGGATTTTTCTTTTAAATTTTACAGTAGGCTTTTCCCGGGGAAACAAGTCTCAGAACTAAAAAAGCAGGTTTTTTTTCCCCAAACTCCGGTAGCAGGAAGGGGATATGTTTTTTGGGGTTTCTGTTTTTCCCTCCTCTCCTGAAAGAACTTTATGGGGTTCTGATTACCATTTTTTCAAGAATTTCTTTAAAACCCTTTTGGGGGAAGGGGGAATACTAAAAAAACCCCCACCCCACTAGAAGGATTGAAAAATCAAAAATTAATTTCTGCTTTTTTTTCTATTGGGTTTTAAATGTCTTTATACTAAATCCGAATTTTTTTTCTGTTTTAAACCCCAAAATTATTTTTGGTCAGTTTAAAATTTTTGACAATCATCCCCTAAACGGGGGAACATTTTCAGGGTTTAGTTGGGGGCTTTTTTACCTCCCTGGAAGATTGGGATCTTGGAAAGGAAAAAACTTGCCAATCAAGTAAAAGTAATTTTATGCTTTCAGCAAATTTTTTTTTGGGAAAAGGGCAAAGGGGAAAAAAAAAAATGGGGGAAAAATATAAGGTTAAAGGATTTTTAAAAGCACCCCCCCAGTTTGGGGAATTGGTACAAAAATTGGCCCTTTTCCCTTAGCGGCCTCGGGGTAAAAAGCGCGGGTGGTAAAGAAAACCCTTTTCGACCAAGAAGGGCTTTACCCCTGGGGGGAAGGGGCCAGAAAAAGGTAAGTTTTGGGGTTTCGGGAATTTTTGTGGAAGCCCACCGGGGAAAAATTTTTTCCCCAAATTGGCTTTTCCCAAAACAAGGGGTTCGGGTTTTTTAAAGAGAAAAAATTTTTCAACCCCCCAAACCAACGGTGGCGTTTTCCCAAAAACCGGGGGGGCCCAAAACCGGGGGGAGGCTCTTTGGCTTTGTGCGGGACTTTGGGGGGAAAGGGACTAAGACCTTTCTTCCCCAAAAAAATTATAACCCAGGCCCGTTCCAAAAATTTTCAGTCCCAAAATTAAAAATCTTACTCAACAGATTCCGTCTCCAAAAAATCATGGTGGCTTTATTTGGAGCTTTGCAATTCCCATGGGCGGTAAAAATTCAGGTTGGGGGACAAGGTATCAACTCTCCTGCCCGGAGAGGAGGGCTTCACCAAACCTCCCCAGTAATTATTGCAACTAAAGGGTTTAAAAATTTCCCCATCGGGAAATTTTTAATTGGGAAAGAAGGGATTCATCCCACAAAATTTTGGAATTCTAAATTTCCCGGGTTTCCAAAACTATAAAATTTGCCCCTAAAAGAAAATTTTTCGGGTCCCAAAACCCCCTCAGATGGCTTTCGACCCCAAAAAAATTCATTTCCTTTCCCCTTGGGCAAACCGTTTCTCAAAAATTTCCTGGGGTTTGGGGTTAACCTCCTCATTTTTCCCCTAAACCTAAAAAAAATTTTGGGGACCAAAAAGGGTTATTTCGTTGCCCTTTAACAACAATCCCCTCGTCTCCAAAAGGAATTCCTTTGGTGGTCCAAGGCATGTACTCTAAACATAGGAAAACCCTTCAGTCTGCCTCCAGCCACTCAGATACTAACCACGGACGCTTCAGATTATGCATGGGGAGCCCATTTTCAGGGAAACTGTCTGCAGGGCCTTTGGACATAGGATCAGAAGCTCCTGCATATCAATTTAAAGGAAATGTTAGCCTTACAGAACGCTCTATTGGCCTTCAGGAATCTTCTACAACCAGGACAGCTACTAATACGGACAGACAACACCACAGTTATGTGGTACATAAACAAGCAAGGGGGATCTCTTTCCTATCCCCTGTGCAGACTAGCCATGAATCTATGGAACACAGCTCTGGCTTGCAAACTGGACCTTCAAGCTCAATTTCTACCAGGGAAGCAATACTTCCTGGCAGGCAGTCTGAGCAGAAACCTGTCGGATCCACACAATGGATGCTAGACACCAAAATATTCAGGATGATTACAGCAGTCTGAGGATGTCCTCACATAGACCTCTTTGCATCCCATCTCAATCATCAACTACAGATTTTTTGCACCAGGACTTTCCACAAACTAGCTTGGAAAGTGGATGCACTATCATTCAGTTGGAGAAACCTCTCTGGGTATGCCTTCCCGCCTCTACCTCTTCTTCCGCAGGTGTTATTAAAGATCAAACGGGACAAGCCTAAGATGATAATTTTGCTGGCCCCAAATTGGCCTTGACAATTTTGGTACCCAACTCTGAAAAACCTTTGTCTGGAGCCCCCTTGGGTATTACCACAGACTCCGAACCTTCTGTCCCAGCACCAGGGTCAGGTTCTGCACTCCTATGTCAAAACTCTCAGCCTGGCGGCCTGGTTAATCCAGGGTCCTTGATTCATTCTCTCCTACCCAAGCAGGTTATGGATGTCATTTTAGAAGCCAGACGTCCTAGCACTAGAAAATCTTATGCGGGGAAATGGAAAAGATTTTGCACCTGGATGCAGGTTCAGGATTCAGATCCTCTTACTCCTAACATTCCTCTGATTTTACTTTACCTGACAGACCTCTCACATAAGGGTCTCTCTTTCTCTTCCATAAAGATCCATGCTTCTGCTATTTCTGCTCATTATAATACAGACCCTCCTATCTTTTCCCATCAGCTCATGAGGCAGTTTCTCAGAGGAGCTAAGAACTTAAGGCCCCCTAGATCTCCTCCCATTCCTGCTTGGGATCTCAACTATGTTTTGGAAAAACTCACCTTACCTCCTTTTGAGCCTGCTGCCACTTCTGACATCAAGTTTTTATCCTGGAAGACAGCCATTCTGTTAGCTCTGACATCTGCCAGGAGAGTTTCGGAGTTGCCAGGTCTCATGGCTGTGGAACCTTATATTATTTTTCATCAAGACAGGGTGTCTTTAAGGACTAATCCTTCTTTCATGCCTAAGGTGGTTTCCAAAGTGGCTTTAAATCAAACTATTCACTTGCCAACTTTTTTCCCCAGTCCTCAAAATAAGGGGGAAAGGATCTTGCATTCCTTGGATGTACACAGACAACTACGTTTTTACCTGGACAGAACCAAGGACATCAGGAAATCAGAGCAATTGTTTGTTTCTTATGCTTCAAGTTCCCAAGGTAAAGCTATTTCAAAACAGACCATTTCTAAATGGATTGCTCATGGAATCAGATTTTGTCATTCACATCATGGAAAGCAAATCCCAGGGAGTATAAGGACTCATTCTACCAGAGCTGCTGCCACTTCAGCTGCCTTCCTCAGAGGAGTTCCTACCAAAGACATTTTGGAAGCTGCAACTTGGAGTTCAGTGCATACTTTTTCCAAGCACTACAATCTACCTCTTTAAGTCTAGGGCAGGCTTTGCTTCTGCTGTCTTGCAAGGCCTTTTAGCCGCCCCCTCTTCTTTATGACCACCTCCCTTTTATTCTGCTTTGGGATTCAACCCTACAGCATGACTGCAACAGTGAAACGCGATGAACATAGTACAGTTGTGTACACTTACCATAAATGTAGATGTTCGAGTGTCTTCACTGTTGCAGTCTGGGTTTCCCTCCCTCCTGTCCCCTCTTATTTTTTCTTTTGTGTGGTTACCTTCTTCACCTTTCTTTTGAGGTGTATTTGCAAAGGGTATGGGATCTTACTCATTTTTAGCACATGACATCTGGGGCAAGAAAAACTGGAGAATATGGCGTCGGCTGTCAGCTTTGTACTCCTGGTGCTCTGACGTCAGGGAGCATGGCTGAACAGCCGACGCCGGACCCAGACTTTGGGATTCTGGCCGACCGAGGACTGCCTGCCGGCAAGGGAGAACCCTACAGTCATGACTGCAACAGTGAAGACACTCGAACATCTATATTTATGGTAAGTGCACACAACTGTACTCTTTGATGCTGTTGAAGCCTCAGCGAGGTCAGCAGCATCAGCAGCTGCCTTAAGATAATATTCCTGGCTATGCCTCCAGCACCTTCCAGATGATTTTAGGGCAGAGCTGATTTATGCCCCCTGGACAACACAGCTTTGTTTGGTGCAAAAGTGGCTGATTGAAGTCACTTCAACAAAAGGGGAAAGAAATGCAAGATTTGAAACACCTGCTAGTCTCCCCATTCCAAATTTTCAAAGGAGCTACCCAGCTAATACACAGTTCATTAGAAAACATTCTCACCCTGCTGCTCCCTCAAGGTCTAGAAAACCTACCAGAAAGCAACCCCCTCTAGCTAGAGCTACACCTTCCTCTAGCCAGAGGCCGCCCTTTCAAGACAGGGCAGGTAGCATCTGACTACCTGCCAACCTTACAGCCCCCTTCTCCTGTCTCTCCCTCTCTGTTAGTATGCTTCTCTCACTGCCTCCCTGCGTGGAAATCCATCACCTCAGACAAATAGTTCCTTTCAATCCTTCAAAATGGGTATATCATAACCTGACTTGTGCCCCCCAAAGTGAAAGGGCATCCCACTACCTCCAGAACAACAGCTACACCTCCTGCAGCCAGTGCTATGAACACTGCTGGCTCAAGGCACCGTCAAACCAGTGCCACTTGCTGCAAAAGGAAGAGGTTTCTACTCCAGGATTTTCCTTGTTCCAAGAAAAGGCTGTCCTTGGAGACCAGTTCTGGATCTCTCATGTCTCAGTCTATTCCTAAAGGTTCCAACCTTCAGGATGTTGACCCTACCAACCCTTTTTCCCCTTCTGATCCCCCAGTGGTTTATGGCTACCTTGGATATAAAGGATGCCTATCTTCACATCCACGTAAAGCCCACTTTCAGAAAATACCTGAAGTTTTTGGTGGGCTCTTCTCACATTCAGTTCTCTGGATTGCCCTTTGGGCTTTCCACTGCACCCAGGGTTTTCACCAAATGTTTGGCTCCAGTGATTGCCTTCTGCAGGACAAAGTGAATCCAGATATTCCCTTATCTGGATGACCTTCTGATACAGGCAGGCAACAAGGAGACCCTCCTGCAACATATGCTCCTTGTTTTTTCACTCTGACAGTCTTTGGGAGTCCAGATAAATTTCCCAAAATCCCACCGGGAACCTACTCGAGACATTGTCTTCTTGCGGTTCAGAATTTGGACAGACAGCATGAAAGCCTACCTTCCCCTCCAAAAGGTGGAAAACTTGACAGAACACCTACTTCTGGTCAATCAGTCAACATAATTGACAGGAAGGCAGTACCTCAGGCTCCTGGGCTACATGGCAGCCACTATCCCCATGTTACCATTAGCAAGGCTTCATATGAGAAAGTTGCAATGGTACCTTTGGTCAGTCTGGACCCAACACTCCCACCCCTTGGAGTGCAGGGTTCCCCTCCTACCATGCCTCAAACTAGAAATCCAGTGGTGGTTGGCACAAGTGACCCTCAGTCCAGGTCTTCCCCTCCAACCACCCCTTCCCACACAGATCATGTACACAGATGCCTCAGACTGGGGCTGGGGAGCAACTCTGGGCCATCAAAAAGTGCAGGGTCTGTGGCCAGAGCCACACAAACAAGAGCACGTCAATGGTCGAGAGATGAGGGCAATTCTCCTGGCCCTTTGAGCCTTCCAACCATACCTACAGCAAGAGCCACTAAAGATTTTCATAGACAATACCACAGTTCTGTGGTATCTCAACAAACAGGGAGGGACCAAGTCTTAATTTGCGACTAGTTCTCCTAGTATGGGAATTTGCCACTTCACAGGGAGTGACTCTGCAGGCAGTGTACATTCCCTCTCTACAGAACTCCCAGGCAGACTGTCTCAGCAGAACCATCATAAACAACCATGAATGGATGCTTCACAGGGATGTCTTCCTGGATCTGGTCCACCAGTGGGGTGCACCTGAAATAGACCTGTTTGCCTCCTCCATCAACAGACAACTTCTTGGTTTCTGCACCAGGATACCACATCCTTAGGCACTGGCAATAGATGCCTTTGCAATCTCTTGGAAGGGGAAGTTTCTCTATGCATTCTCCCCTTCCCACTCGTCCAGAAAGTCCTGCTGAAAATCCAGCAGGACAGGCCAAAAATCTTGTTGGTGACTCCCTACTGGCCAAGACAGCATTGGTCCCCCCTATTCCTACAACTATCCAAGGGCAATCATCCCAAGTTACCCTTCAAAATGGACCTTCTCACACAGCACAAGGGATCTCAAATACACCCATAGTGGCAGTTACTGCACCTCACCCTGTGGTTGATAGGATTCTGATCCCCTTCAGACACCTTTACAACGAGGACATGCTGACTGTCCTGCAGGAGGCCAGGAAACCAAATGCAACAAAATCTTACCTTTCAAAGTGGAAGAGATTTTCTATATGGTGTCTCAAAAGACAGTTTGACCCTCTTGCAAATGAGACTCCTCTAGTTCCGTCTTACCTGTGTGAGCTACTGCAGACAGAATTGGCCTATTCCTCCATTAAAGCCCACTTGTCTGCTATTTCAGCATCCCCTCCTCTGGACCCTCCTGTAGCATCCAAACTACCAGCTAAGCTTTTTCTCAAAAGGGTTCTTCACCTGAGGCCCCCCCAGGAAACCATCTCCACCCCATGGGACCTTACCTATGCTTTGGAAAAGCTCATGCTTCCTCCATTTGATCCAGCAGACAAAGCTTCCCTAAAGTACCATACGTGGAAAACAGTACTGTACTACTCATGGCCTTGACATCAGCCAGAATAGTATCAGAGCTGCAAGCCCTCATGGCTATTCCACCTCTCCTAGTTTTCCACAATGACAGGGTTACTCTTAGAACTAACCCTTCATCCATGCTTAAGGTGGTGAATGACCTGTACCTGAATCAAACCATCCACCTACCTACCTTCTTCCCTAACCCACAGGGGGGACAATGAGAGAGAACGTCACTCCCTGCATGTTCATAGACAACTCAGGTTCTGTCTGCATAAAACAAGCCCATCAGACAGGCTGATCAACTCTTTGTCTCCTTCCAACCCAGAGCCCTAGGGAAGGCAGTAACCAAACAAACTGTCTCTACATGGCTTTGTAAAGCCATCACCTTCTACTACAAATACCATGGAAAATCCCTGCAAGGTACTGTTAAAAGCAAACTCCACCAGGGCTATGGCCTCCTCCAGAGCCTTATTCAGGTGTCTGGATACCTCTACCATTCTTGAAGCAGCCACTTGGTCATCAGTGCACACCTTCACCAAACATTACAAGTTAGATCACATTTCCAGAGCCAGTGTGGGTTTTGCAAGGGCTATCCTTCATGGATTCCTGGAGAACGCCTCTAGACCACCATCCCGTCCTTCGCAGTGAGCTTTGGCACTCACCCTTAAGTTAAATACTGCAACATGGGAATAGAAGGACATAGAAAAGTTGTGTAAAATCTTACCATAACCATACATATCCTTCCTTCTCTTGCATGTTGCAATTTTCCTTCCCACCCTCCTTCCCCTTTTGTTAGCCTGCATTTCCCTTTCTGGGTGGCACTGGACTGGCATTGTCCTTACTAGGACTGGTTCTGACTGGGGCTTACAATTCTGAGGGCTGGTGCATGCAGACGTCACGTTTATGGCCCACATTCCTTGAGCCACATCAGACGGCCCACGGATCATACAGTGACTGAAAACTTTTGTATACTGGCCAGACATTGGTGAAGCAAGAGGAGTAAACCTATGTGTTGAATACTGCAACATGGAAGAGAAGGATATCTATGGTTATGGTAAGATTTTACACAACTTTTCTTTCTCTGCTTCGCCCTTTGGCCTCTCTAATACACCAAGGGTGTTCACCAAATGCTTTGCTCCTGTCATTGCCTTTTGCAGGATGATAGGATTTTAGATATCTCCTTATCTGGATGATGTGATCATTGAAGCATCCTCTCTTGATGCTCTGCTTCAGGATCTCCAGTTTACTATTTCCGTGTTGCAAAGTCTAGGGTTCTCTCTAAATTTTCAGAAATCCTCTCTGGCTCCTTCTCAGGATCCTGTTTTCCTTGGTTGCAGAATACAGACCATCCACGTGCTGGCATCTTTGTTTGCTCTCAAGGCCCTATCTCTGTCTCCTTATTCCAGTCTCTCCTGCCTCTGCCTTCAGTCACGAACAGGGATGGTTCATGGCTTCCACCATTCCTATGCTTCCTCTGGTCAGACTCCATATGAGAAAGCTACAGTGGTACCTCAAGTTAGTGTGGTTCCAACATTGCCACCCCATGGACTTCCCAGTCCCCTTCCTGGTGTTTACTAGGCTAACAACCACAAGGGCCTTTTTAAGCCTAGCCATGCATCACAAATCTTTGACAAGTTCTCCTACCTTTGGTAAGTGTAAACAGGGACTTTGAAGATGAAACATTTACAATTAGGGGTCTGGGAAATGAAACATTTACAGCCTCCCTGTGTCCCTTTGAGACATAGGTGCCAAACCAGGGATGAATTTCATGTTCCCCATCCAGTTGTCCGAGTTGCATTTGAATTGGGCTAGGGATGAACTCTGCTTCACATGGAAGGGGAGCCTATTCCAGAGAAGGGATAGTCTCTGGGATAAGTATCTGTCTCCAATAGATCCTATTTATATTTAGAATGGCTAATTCTGGTGCTGTTTCTTTTTGCGGATATACAGGAGGTCCATCAATGTGGGGTCTGACAATGCCTTGCATGTCAGGCATGGAACTCCTCTCAACAGCCTGTAGGAGGCAGAGTACAGGGACAGGGCCTTGAGGCAATCTGCACAGGACATGATGTTCATCGTGCATACAGCTGCAGTCATAACAGATAGGTTCTCCTGCCGTCAGGCGGGTCCTCGGTCGGCCGAATTCCAAAGTCTAGGTCCGGCGTTGGTTGTCGTCGCTTCTTCCCTGACGTCAGTGAGACAGGGATATAAAGGAACCAGCCAACGCCATTTTCTTCAGTCTTTCTTGCCGCACGGTGCCCGAAGCAGAAGCAGTTCGCAAGTGCCGGTCGGCCAGCTCCTGAGATTACGAAAATTTGGAAACTGAAGTCTTCTTGAAAGCCAAGTACCCCGTTGGAGAAACTTTTCTTGCCTCAGACCGATGTCAGACAAAGTTAATAATTGTATTTCTTGTGGGAAGCAAATACCGCATAAGGATTTCCATTCCCTCTGTATACCTTGTTTTAGGCCCAGACCACGACGTCTCGGTCTGTCGCTTTTGTGCTACTTTCAACAAACGCACCATTAAGCGTCGGGCGGAGTTCGCCCAGCATTATTTTGGGAAAGCATTTAACTATATTATGTCGTCGGATACTCCGACTCCAGTTTTGTCTAAAAAACACAAAGATAAGGACCGACACATGAGGTCCATGGCCTCTACCGACACCATGCCAAAGCCGACTACACGTGGTCCGGTTCTCAGCGAGGCGCCTACGCAGCCCCTGACTACCGACGACACTTTGACTGTGTCTCCTGTGCCCGAGGTCGCAGGCTCCTCGGCCCACACCCCGACTACAGATACCGAAGCCACTCTTGGCGTTGAAACTCAGAATGTGGACAGGTCCACTTCCACTCAAGGTGTCTTCAGACCTTCCTCTTCTTTCTCCATCAAGGCTTTCACTAAGTCTAAAGCAACCATGCACTCTGAGACCAGCTACACAGGGCCCATCTCCAGGCCCCATGCCTAAGAAACAGATGCTTAAAATGGCTGAGGATATAATTACTCTTATCAGAGGTTCTCAGCCCCCACCAGACAAGAGGCCCAGAGTGGAGGAAGATTCCCCCTCCTCTGATCAGGGCTCCATTATTTCAGAGCACTCTGATGATCAGGAACATTCTTACTCCCCTTTTGAAGACTCTGATGCGGAGGTGTCCATCCCTTCTGTATCCCTCCCTGAGGATTACTCATTTGGGGAAACTTTGCATACCTTAAGGGAACACTTCCACTGGGAAGGCCAAGATTATTCAGATTCCAAGAAAAGGCTTAGGGAATTTCTCTTGCTACCTCAGCACAGGCCTCTGGCTATACCTCCTGTCTTGGACATCCTAGATGATGTTTACTCGGAGGCCTGCCTTAACCCGGACTCTCTAACTCCAGCTCCAGTTAAGCCTGACAGGTACTACAGGGTTCCTGACTCACACCAATTTCTATACAAAAGCCATGCTGCTGACCCAGAAACCATCTCACAGGGCCCCAAGGGAGTTAAGGCCTCCATTGCTAAAAATCCATTGCCTTCTGAGAGAGATTCCAGATCCTTAGAAAGGTGGGGAAAAAATGTATATACCTCAGCTACCTTAACCACGAGGGCCTTAAACTGTCAGTTCCATATGCTAAAATACCAACAGTTTTTGTTATCACAATTGAAAAGTAAAATGTCACAACCTGAGCAACCAGACTTGAAGGGGTTGCAGGATTTGATGCATAGTGCAGAACAAGTGGGTAAGCATACCTTACAATGTGGTTTTGATGCTCTAAAGGCCTCATGTAGAGCTGCTGTTACAGGATCAGTCATACGTAGGCATGCCTGGCTCAAGGAACAAGCCTTGCCTGATCATGTCAAAGCTAAATTACTAGACGCCCTTCTTCAAAAGGATGTACTATTTGGTGCTAATGCTGAGGAGGTATTAAGGAAAATGGAGGAAAAGGCTAAATCAATGCAAACTATGAAAGATTTTCAACAGGTACAACCCCCACGTTTTAGTAGAAATTGGCCTTCCAAAAACTGGTCCTTTCCTGCCACGGACAGACCCCAAAGAGGCAGATACAGGCACCCGAGGGGCAGAGGACAATCCCAAGGATCGTTTAGAGGCAGACAATGGCAAGCTGCTACACAAAGAGGTGGTGAGGATAACTCGCAATCTTTCAGAAAGCAAACCCAATGACTTTCCCCTTTGCATGCCAACCAAGTCTCAAATGGCAGCCCCCTTAGGAGGAAAGCTGGCATTATTTTCAAAAATTGGCATATTGTCACAAAGGACAAATGGATCCTGGACATTATAAACAGAGGCTACAAATTCCATTTTCACACCCTTCCAAAAATGAGAGGCATGCCATACCTGCCACACAATCAAAGGGCAGAGGCACAAAGGCAAATTACAGATCTCATAAACATGAAAGCTATTCAAGAGGTACCTACGAACAAGGTCAAGGTTTTATTCCAGGCTATTTCTGGTACCAAGGAAGGGAAAAGATTGGAGACCTATTTTGGACCTATCCATCCTAAACACATTTCTACTCATACCAAAATTCAAGATACTCACTCTACAGCAACTTCTTCCCATGCTGGGCAAGGAGTCTTGGCTGGTAACATTGGACCTCAAGGAGGCATACCTGCATGTCCCAATCAGACAAAATTGCAGAAGGTACCTCAGATTTCTTGCAGGTTCAACCCATTATCAATTTTCTGCATTGCCCTTTGGCTTATCTACTGCGCCCAGAGTATTCAAGAAATGCCTGGCATCAGTAATTGCCTACTGCAGACTTCAAGGGATACAAATATACCCCTATTTGGATGACTGCCTGATCCAAGTGGACAGCAAGCACATTCTTCTGAAACATCTGGCTTATGTAATAATGTTGTTGAACTCTCTGGGATACACAGTCAACAAAAAGAAATCAAAGCTAATACCCTCTCTGAAGATAATTTTCCTGGGTGCCAATTTGGACACAAACACCCAGATGACCTACCTCACGCCAGAGAAGCAGGGGCAACTAATTCAATACTTCAGAACACTAGCAGATTGCACCAGGCTGACTGCAAGGAAATTCCTGCAGGCTCTGGGATTCATGGCATCTTGCATCTTACTAATCCCATGTGCAAAGCTGCATATGAGGAAACTACAGTGGTACCTGAAAAACATATGGTCTCAACACAGCCACAGTTTGGAAACAATAATACCACTAATTCCATGTCTGCAAAAGGAATTTCTGTGGTGGGCTCAAGCATGTCAAACAAACACAGGTCTTCCATTCAGCAAGCCTCAAGCAAATCAAGTCATCACAACAGACGCCTCGGACTACGCATGGGGGGCGCACATGACAGATCTGTGCATTCAGGGCAAATGGTCCCAAAAAGCAAAGCACCTTCACATCAATCAAAAGGAAGTGCTAGCAGTAATAAATGCTATTATAGCTTTCAAGGACCTTCTACAACCAGGTCAACTATTGATAAGAACAGACAACACCACAGTTATGTGGTACATAAACAAACAGGGAGGAACACATACTTACCCCCTATGCAGACTGGCCATGTCACTTTGGAACATGGCCATGGACTTACAAATGGAACTACAAGCACAGTACTTGCCAGGCAAGGAAAACACGCTGGCAGACAACCTAAGCAGGAATATGACAGATCCACACGAATGGAAATTGCATCCAAAAGTTTTTACAGAAATAATACAAGAATGGGGAAGGCCAGACATAGATCTCTTTGCCTCCCACAAAAATCATCAATTGACAAAATTCTGCTCAAGGATTTTCCATCCAAAGGCCTGGAGAGTGGACGCTCTCTCTTTCAGTTGGACATCAATGACAGTTTATGCCTTCCCACCTCTTCCTCTGCTGCCCAAAGTTCTATTGAAAACCAGAGCAGACAGACCAAAGATGATTCTCATTGCTCCGGACTGGCCAAGACAACACTGGTACCCACTCCTGAGGAGCCTGACGCATTCTCCACCATGGACCCTGCCTCTAATGCCTCTTCTTCTGACTCAGCACAGCTTCAAAACTCTTCACAGCCAGCTAAAAAACACTCAATCTAGCCGCATGGAAGATTCCTTAGCATCACAACAGGCCCTACTCTCCAAGGAGGTGCAGGAGGTCATTTTGGAGGCCAGAAGGCCATCAACTAGAAAAGCTTACTCCGCAAAATGGAAACGGTTTTGTGTCTGGAATGAGAAAAAGGGCCGGGAGCCTGGAAAACTGAATTTACTTCAAATACTACAATATTTGGCTGAGCTGCTAAGCAGTGGACTTTCATTCTCCTCCATCAAAATCCATGCCTCAGCCATTTCTGCAGAATACAACACTGATCCACCTTTATTCTCTCACCCTCTCTTAAGACAGTTCCCCAGAGGGGCTAAGAATCTAAGACCTCCAAGGAAACAACCAATACCTGCTTGGGATCTTAATTTCATTCTGGAAAAACTGACCTTGCCTCCCTTTGAGCCAGCTGCCTCATCAGATTTGCAGTATTTGTCCTGGAAAACAGCTTTCCTTCTGGCTATCACCTCAGCTCGTAGAGTTTCAGAACTACAGGCTCTCATGGCTGTCCAGCCTTTTATCATCTTCCATCAGGACAGAGTTTCCTTACGAACCAACCCGTCCTTTATGCCTAAAGTGGTATCCAGGGTAGCTTTAAATCAGGCCATACATTTACCTACTTTTTATCCTAATCCTCAAAACAAAGAGGAGAGATTACTACATTCCTGGGACATTCACAGACAACTGCGTTATTATTTGGACAGAACAAAGCCTTTCAGAAAATCAGAACAGCTCTTTGTGTCCTATGCGGTAGGAGCTCAAGGAAAGCCAATTTCCAAACAGACAATTTCAAAATGGATAGCCCACTGCATATGCTTTTGCTATTCCTTTCATGGCAAAACTGTACCTACAGGCATTAGAACTCATTCCACCAGGGCCACAGCTACATCTGCAGCCTTCCTCAGAGGAGTTCCTACCAAGGATATTTTGGAAGCAGCCACTTGGAGTTCTGTGCATACCTTCTCCAAGCACTACAACCTACCATTATACTCCAAATCTAGAGCAGGCTTTGCCACTGCAGTCTTGCAGGGCATTTTGGCTCCTCCTAGTTCCACCTAGTGCCTACCACCCTTTTCTTAGCTTTGGGATTCTACCCATCTGTTATGACTGCAGCTGTATGCACGATGAACATAGTACAGTTTTGTACCTACCATAAATGTACAGCTGCAGTCCAGGTTTCCCTCCCTCCTTCCCCTCTTGGGACAGGCCTATAAGCTAACACATCCTCATACAACCTGATTGGGGTATTCATTTATGATGTATTTGCTTGCAACTACTGTATTTTGATTATATTGCACTGCATTATTACACAAATGTATGTATTGCCTTCCTTCTGGGGGCACCTGACATCTGGGGCAAGAAAAACTGAAAAACATGGTGTCTGCTGGTTCCTTTATACCCCTGTTGCACTGACGTCAGGGAAGAAGCGACGACAACCGACGCCGGACCTAGACTTTGGAATTCGGCCGACCGAGGACCCGCCTGACGGCAGGAGAACCCATCTGTTATGACTGCAGCTGTATTAGCACTCGAACATCTAAATTTATGGCAGGTACAAAACTACTTTACTTATGCCCTTTATTCTTTTGGTGAGAAACTTTTGTTGACATCCCAGTTGTTGGGTATGCCAGGTTAGGTACATACCAGAGGGGGCATTGTATTCAGTGATAGGTCTTATGAATGACAAATACAGTGGAACAATGACTTCCTTGGACCTAGATGCCATACATTTGTTTATAAGTTGCACAGCATAGAATGATTTCCTCACTGCTTTAGACGTGATGGTCAAAGGTTAGATTACTGTCTGTGTGCCCCCAAGTCTCTGTTTACTGGGTCACCTCTTAGGGATGTGTTGTCTATATGGTAGTTACCTGGGTTGGATGACTTCCCAAAGGATATTGTTATGCATTTCTTGGCATTTAGTTTTTGCCTGTGGCTCTGACAGCAGTTATTTGTATGTGTTAGCCCTTCCTGGAGAACATTTATGTTAGTGGGGGATTCAATGATAGCTCCTAATTTGCAATCAGCTGCAAGTTTAGTCAGCCAGAGGCCACTGACATTGGCCTTGACTTCAGAGAAGTAAAATGAGTGGTCCCAAGACTGATCCCTGTGGAACTCTGTTTGTAACTGGCCTCTTTGCAGAGGTGGATTTCACAACTCTAAACGTTTTTGGTCCTGTCTGTGAGCCAGCTAACTGTCCAATGGGTGACATAAGGGTCTGTACTTAACCTGTTGAGTTTCTCAACTTGAGCTTCTGTGGTGGTTTCATCAACTTTCTGTCAACCAGAGGCTTCCTTTCCAGGCTCCAGCCCTGACTCAAGAACTCTTTACAGATGCCTCAGACAGGAGATTGGAGCATGTTCATCGTGTTTCACTGTTGCAGTCATTACAATTGGGTTATCCTGCTGGCAGGCTACCCGCAGTCGGCCTGAATTCCAAAGTCTAGGTCTGGCGTTGGTTGCTGTCGCCTCCTCCCTGACGTCAGTGTGCCAGGGGGTATAAAAGATGCAGCCAATGCCATTTTCTTCAGTCTTTCTTGCTGCACGGTGCCTGAAGCAAAAGCAGTTCACAAGTGCTGGTCGGCCGACTCCTGAGATTTTCGTGTTTGAATTTCAGATCCGAAGTCTTCATTAAAAGCTAAGTACCCCGTTGGGAAAACTTTTTCCTTGCTCCAGACTGATGTCAGAAAAAGTTAATAATTGTATTTCTTGTGGGAAGCAAATACCTCATAAGGACTTCCATTCTTACTGTATTCCTTGCCTAGGCCCTGATCACGATGTTGCTAATTGTTGGTTTTGTGCTAAATTTAACCAACGCACTATTAAGCACCGGTACGATTTTGTATTTCACTATTTTGGCAGAAGATTTAATTACACAATGTCATCGGATAGCCATCCGACTACCGCAATTCAGAAGAAACGCAAAGAAAAAGACAGGCATCCGAGGTCCAAAACTGACAACAAGGCTTCTTCTAAGCCAGTTGCCGGTTCTCAGTGAGGCGCTTTCGCAGCCCCTGACACCTGCTACTTTAGAGCCGCAGGCCGTTTCCGACTCCCACGTGGAGCCGACTAGGTCGCTGGAAACTCAAGGTATTGGAACCTCGGAAACTATTCCCTCAGATGGGTCTGGAGCCGCTGAGCAGGCATCGGCTTCTGAGGGTGTTTTCAGGCCTACACAGTTATATGTTAAAACGACTTCAGCTTCAAAGGCAAAGACTAAAGCACCTCTAAAGACAAAGAAACAAATACAACAGCCCCATGGACAGGCCTCCATGCCTAAAAAACAGATGCTCAAAATGGCCGAAGACCTGATTACTTTGATCAGGGGTTCCCGTCCCCCTCCTGATAAGAGGCCTAGGCAAGAGACAGAATGTGAATCTTCAGATCAGGTTTCCATTTCTTCTGATTCCTCTTCTGATCAGGAATACTCTCTTCCTCCCTATGAGAATTCTGATGCTGAAGAATCTATCCCTTCAGCCTCTCCTCATGAGGATTATTCTTTTGAGGAAACTCTGCATACCATGAGGGAGCATTTCCAGTGGGAGAGCCAGGATTATTCAGAATCTAAAAAAAGGCTCAGAGACTTCCTTTTACTACCTCAGCACAGGCCCCTTGCTATTCCACCTGTGTTAGACATTGTAGATGTATCTTCAGAGTCCAGTCTGACTCTTGACTCTTTACCTCCGGCTCCTGTTAAGCCAGACAGATACTACAGGGTTCCTGATTCACATAAATTTCTTTTTAAGAACCCTGCTGCTGACCCAGAAACTATCTCTCAGGGTCCCAAAAGGGTCAAGGCTTCCACTGAAAAAAACCCTACCCCCTCTGACAGGGAATCTAGGGCACTGGACAGATGGGGAAAAAGATTTACACTTCTGCTACCTTTTCTATAAGGGCTTTAAATTGTCAGTTTCATATGCATAAATATCAGCAATATATTATGTCACTGCTTAAACAGAAAATGTTGATAAATTCTGAATGTGCAGAAAACAAAGAAATGCAGGATTTGTTGCATGCAGCTGAACAAGTAGGGAAGCATACTTTGCAATGTGGTTTTGTTTCTCTGGAGGCCTCCTGCAGGGCCGCTGTTACGGGTTCTGTCATTAAGAGGCATGCTTGGTTAAAGGAACAGAATCTGCCTGATCATGTTAAAGCAAAATTATTAGATGCTCCATTACAGCATGATGCCTTGTTTGGTGTTAAAGCAGAAGAGTTATTGAAGAAAATGGAGGACAAAGCTAAATCTATGCAAACAGTCAAAGATTTCTTACAGGTACAGCCTCCAAGATTTAGCAGGCACTGGCCTACAAATAATTGGTCCTTTCCAGTGTCAGACAGGCCACAAAGAGGCAGATACAGTCGCCCTAGAGGCAGATCCCAGCCCCAAGGCTCATACAGGCCTAAACAATGGGGTACTTCTACCTCCAAAAGCGGAGAAGACAAATCACAGCCATACAGGAAACAGTCCCAATGACTTCCCCCTGCCTGCGCCAAGCACTTATCGTCTGTCAGCAACTTTAGGGGGAAAACTAGCACTTTTTTGTCAAAATTGGCACGTAATAACCCAGGACAAATGGGTCTTGGATATAGTGTCACAAGGCTACAGGTTTCACTTTCACACCATGCCAAGGGCAAACGGTTTGCCAGACCTGCTAAAAAATCAGTGGGCAGAGGCACAAAAACAAGTGTCATCCCTCATGGACATGAGGGCCATTCAGCAAGTACCACAGCGAGAGCAGGGACAAGGATTTTACTCAACTGTTCTTGGTGCCCAGAAAGGACAAAGCCTGGAGACCAATACTGGACCTATCTGTTCTAAACACATTTGGATATTCCAAGATTCAAAATGTTGAGACTGCAGCAGCTTCTGCCCATGCGGGGCAAGAAGACTTGGCTTGTGGCTTTAGACCTAAAAGAGGCATACCTGCATGTCCCAATCAGACAATCATGCAGAAGATACCTCAGATTCATAGCTGCAGTAGCAATTCTCTGCACTGCCCTTTGGCTTATCTACTGCGCCCAGGATCTTAACAAAATGCCTGGCTCCAGTAATTGCATTTTGCAGACAGAGGAATACAAATATATCCTTACTTGGACGACTGCCTTATTCAAGCAGAGAACAAGGACATTCTACTACAGCAGCTGGCTTTTGTAAAAATATTACTAACATGCCTAGGGTACACACTAAATGAAAAGAAATCAAAACTAGCACCCTCTCAAGAGATAATATTCCTGCGTGCAAGCTTAAATACAACTGCCCAGATGGCTTCTCATGCCAGACAAACAAAAGCAATTGACTACTTATTTCAAAATGTTGACAACAAAGACCCAGTTATCTGCAGGCTTTGGGCTTCATGGCATCCTGCATTCTGCTAATTCCATATGCAAGACTGCATATGAAAAAATTTCAATGGTATCTAAAAAAATGTTTGGACTCAACATTGCCACAGCCTGGAAACAATAATTACCCTCATTCCCTGCCTGCAACAGGAGTTTTGATGCCAGGCAAAGGCCTGTCACCACAACAAGGGGCAGCCATTCGCTTTACCCACAGCCAGGCAGATATTGGCAACAGATGCATCAGATTATGCCTGGGGGGGGCCCACGTGGCAGGAAGATGTATTCAGGTTACATGGTCCGCAAGCCAAATGCATCTACATATCAACCAAAAAGAGATGCTAGCTGTTCAGAATGCCCTGACAGCCTTCAAGGATCTACTTCATCCGGGACAACTACTGATAAAGACAGACAATACTACAGTCGTGTGGTACATAAACAAGCAGGGAGGCACTCATTCCTACCCCCTATGCAGACTAGCCATGACTTTGTGGGACACAGCATTGACTTACCAAGTACATCTGCAGGCACAATGCCTGCCAGGAAAGATAAATACTCTGGCAGATGAACTAAGCAGAAACCTCATGGATCCCCACGAGTGGAAATTGGATCCGCAAGTCTTCAGCATGATAACAAGGAATTGGGGATGCCCGGACATAGATCTATTTGCTTCCCCGCACAACTGCCAACTACAGAGATTCTGCACAAGGACGTATCACAAGCAAGCATGGAAAGTGGATGCTCTATCTTTCAGCTGGAAAAACTTAACAGTATATACCTTTCCTCCACTGCCTCTCCTCCCCAAGGTACTCCTAAAAGTCAGACAAGAGAAGCCAAAAGTGATACTGATTGCCAAGGACTGGCCCCACCAGCACTGGTACCCAATCCTAAGGAACTTGTCTCAGTACCCAGCCTGGACATTACCTCAAATTCCTCACTTACTGTCCCAACACGACAATCAGATCCTGCACAGCCAACTCAAGACCTTAAATCTGGCAGCATGGCAGATAATGTAGTCATTCAAAACACACCTCTCTCTAAAGCGGTGATGGATGTTATTTTGGAGGCCAGGAGGCCTAGTACCAGAAAATCTTATGTTGAAAAATGGAAGAGATTCTGTGCTTGGAACCAGGCACAAGGGATTGACACGACTGTACCAAATATTCCTCAGATTTTGCAATATTTAACTGAGATGCTGGACAAAGGCCTATCCTTTTCATCAGATAAGATTCATGCCTCTGCCATTTCAGCTCATTACAATACAGAGCCACCTATTTTTTCTCATCCTTTATTAAGGCAGTACCTCAGAGGAGCCAAAAACTTAAGGCCTCCAAGGAGGTCACCAATACCTACATGGGACCTCAATTATGTCTTGGAAAAACTCACCCTGCCTCCTTTTGAGCCAGCCGCTGCAGCTGATATAAAATTTTTATCATGGAAGACAACTCTGCAATAACTTCTGCAAGACGAGTCTCAGAGCTACAGGCACTCATGGCTGTGGAACCTTTTATAATTTTCCATCCAGATAGGGTTTCTCTGAGGACAAACCTGACATTTATGCCTAAGGTGGTGTCTAAGTGTGGCCCTTAACCAAACTATTCATTTGCCCACCTTTTACCCAAACCCACAGAATAAGGGTGAGAGACTTCTGCATTCTTTGGACATACACAGACAGCTGCGCTTCTACTTGGACAGAACCAAAGCTTTCAGAAAGACTGAACAACTTCTAGTGGCATATGCTGCAGGATCACAAGGAAAGGCTATCTCAAAGCAGACTATTTCAAAGTGGATAGGCCACTGCATTCATTTCTGCTATTCACAACATGGCAAATCAGTGCCTAAGGGCATTAGGCCACATTCAACCAGAGCAGCAGCCACTTCAGCAGCCTTCCTCAGAGGTGTACCAGCCAAAGACATTTTAGAGGCTGCAACCGGAAGTTCAGTGCTCACTTTTACAAAGCACTATCACTTACCACTCTACTCTAAATCCAGGGTAGGCTTTGCCACTGCAGTTCTGCAGGGCCTCATAGCCACTCCTAATCCTATTTAGCTCCATCCTCCCAGCCTTAGCTTTGGGATTCAACCCAATTGTAATGACTGCAACAGTGAAACACGATGAACGTAGTACAGTTGTGTACTTACCATAAATGCAGATGTTCGAGTGTATTCACTGTTGCAGTCCAGGTTACCCTCCCACCATCTCCCTTATCTTTGCTGGAACTTATGTATTCTTCTCTATTCTATACAACCTATGTGGTGTATTTGCTTGTAGATGAAGGAAAATTTACCTTGGTGCATGCATGCTTTATTGACATATTTTTAGCCTACCCTTTTGGGGGCACCTGACATCTGGGGCAAGAAAAACTGAAGAAAATGGCGTGTGCTGAATCTTTTATACCCCTGGTGCACTGATATCAGGGAGGAGGCGACAGCAACCAACGCCGGACCTAGACTTTGGAATTCAGGCTGACTGCGGGTAGCCTGCCAGCAGGATAACCCAATTGTAATGACTGCAACAGTGAATACACTCGAACATCTACATTTATGGTAAGTACACAACTGTACTTTCCTTTGTCTCTCTCAAGGTTCAGGGTCTCTGGCCTCTTCATCAGAGATCAGACCACCTCAGTATAAACGAGATAAGGGCTCTGCTTCTAGCTTTTCATTCCCTCTGTCATCCGGGGCCCCTCAAACTTTTCATAGACAATACCACAGTGATTTAATAAGGAAGGGGGTACAACTTCTTACCTTCTTTGCAGACTAGCACTTCAAGTCTGGGATCTAGCTATCCAGTATCAAGGGAGTCTTCTGGCTGTTTATATTCCTTCAGAGCACAATCTAATGGCAGACTCTGTGAGCAGGTCCAGCACACAAGCTAGCAAATGGATGCTTCCCAGAGATGTGTTCCTGGACATTGGCCATCGGTGGGGCATTCCTCAGGAAGGTATTTTTGCCTAGTACCTGAACAGGCAAACTTCCTCTATTCTGTTCCAGAGTTCCAAATCTTGTGGCTTGAAAAGTGGGTGCCCTGTCTTTTCCTTGGAAGGGGATGCTTGTGTACGCCTTCCCTCCCCTTCCTCTGTCACCCCAAGTCTTGCACAAGATGAGGCAGAACTCTCCCAAAATCTTGCCATTGGCTCCCTTTTGGCCCAGACAGCATTAATTCCCCCTTCTTTCTCACTTGGCCAGGAGTAATCACCACTTTACAACACCAGGTGGGCCTTCTCACACAAGATAAAGAGGTGTCTTATCCATCCTCACTTGTCCACTCTTCAACTGATGCTGTGGGTGATAGGGTTTTGATCCCTTTTAGGCACCTCTTTTCTAAGGATGTGGCAGGACGCCCACTACCAAGAAATTATATTTGTCCAAATGGAAGAGGTTTTCTGTCTGGTGCATCTCTTGCCTTTAAGATGCCCTATCTGTGGAGGTTCCTTTGGTTCTCCCTTATTTGTGTGATCTGCTTCATGCTGGGTTGACATATTCTGCAGTTAAACTCACCTCTCAACTTCTACTTATCTGCCCTTGACTCCACCTCTGGCCTCTAGATTTCACGTCAAGCATTTTCTTGAAGGTGTCCTTCATGTCATGCCTTCCAGAAAGCCTAGTCTGTTTTCCTGGGACCTCAGTTTTTTATTGAAAATTTGTCTCTGGCTCCGTTTAAGCTTTCTGCTTCAGCTTCCTTCCAGCATTGTGCTTGAAAAGACTATTCTTCTTTTGACTCACTTTGGCCAAGAGGGTGTCTGCACTTCAGGCTCTTGTAGCTGTTCCTCCTGTGTTACTTTTCCACAGATGCAGGGTGTCTTGTTGCACCAGTCCTTCTTTTATGCCCAAAGTGGTCAGTGAGTTTGCTTGCCCTTTTCCTTCTCTTCAGTCTGCAAGTGAGAATGTTTTTTACATCTTGGATTTGTATAGACAGCTCAGATATTATTTGGATAAAACTAGTTATTCATAAATCTGAGCAGCTTTTTCTTTCCTTTCATTCCAGATCTTTTGAGCTTAGCTGTTTCCAAGTAGGCCATCTCTTCATGTATTTCTAAAGGCATTTCTTTTAGTTCTTTTCATGGTAAATGTATTTCTTGTTCGGTAAAGGCTCATTCTGCCAGAGTTGTTGCTTCCTCTTGTGTTATTTTTCAAGGGACTGGATACCATTTCCATACTTGAGGCTGCTACGTTATATTCTGTCCATGTCTTCAGTACAGTGTGCATTGCAAGTTGAGAAACCAAAGGAAGGAAGCTCAGAAAACCTGTTGGAAAATAATAAAAGCCACTTTATTCCACAGAATACAGCAGTTAAGCGCTTTCATCGTCACCTTAAAAACTTCTTCACAACTGCCATTGTAGTAAACTTACAACATTGAAGTATGTCCCTTAAACAACCAATGATATCCTGTAGTCAGTTAAATAATTGATAACATAATTATGGCTTTTATTGTTTTCCAGCCGGTTTTCTGAGCTTCCTTCCTTTGGTTTCTTGGTTTTGGATTTATGCATTGTAAGTTGAATGTTATTTCCAGGGCTAGAGCTGGCTTTGCCAGGGCTATCCTGCTTTGGTTTCTAGAAGGCTCTTGAGTGCCACCTTCATCTCAGGTTTCCTCTTAAGCTTCTGTACTCTCCCTTCTGTTATGAGTACTGCACCAGTGATATTGAAGGACATAGTACAGTTGCATGAAATCTTACTGTAATGGTAGATGTCTTCCTCTTCACTGTTGCAGCATTTTCCCCCTCCCTTCGGCTACCTCTGCTCTAGCCCACTCTTCTTGCCCTCCTGGCCGAAGGACTCTTCTCTCTCTTCTCTTCCTGTTATGAATGCTGCAACAGTGAGGAGAAGGACGTCTATTGTTATGAGATTTTACCAAAACTGTACTTCCCTGCAAGCTGTGATTGTTGCCCTGGATCTCAAGGGCACCCATCTTCACATACCTATGCACAAGGACCACAGGTACTTTCTCAGATTTAAGGAGGACACAATCTCACTGTCAGTTTACATTCTCGCCCTTTGGATTACCTACTGCACTGGGATTTTCGAGGGCCTGGCTCCAATAATTACTTGTTGCAGAGCCAATGATAACATCTACTCCTACCTAGAGGTCTGCCTCACTCAGAGACTCTACCAGGAGGAGAGGGCTGTGTAATTCGCCATAGACTGATTACAAAACCTGGGACTTCAACATCTCCAAAGAAAAATTTCTTCACTTTCAAGAAAATGGTGTTCTGTGGGTCTTTAATGGATTCTAACAACTAGATGGCCTACCTTCCTGCACCAAACAAGCTAAGAATCTCTGTAGCATCATCTGCAGGAAATATTGATATCGACACTAGTCTGTACTGGAATTTGTTCCTCTGGCCAGACTGCACGTGAGATACTTCAGTAGTAGCCAAGATTTACCTGGATCTGACATCCAAAGTCCTTGAAGGAGATGATCCCTGTGTTACACTTACTTTTAAAGAGCTAGTATATTGGTCTCACCAGATCAGGCTGTATTAAGGAGTGAATTTCAAATAAGAACCTCACAATTAGACTGGATCTTGTATGCTGCAGACCAAGTTTGGGAGTGAGCACATTCATGAGACCTTAAATAGCAGAGGGTATGGGATGCAGATCAAAGAAGGAAGAATCTAAAATTTAAGATAATGATGCTAATTTCGATACTCTGAGGATTCACTCCCATGTCAAAGAATAGGGTTTTGCAGGTCACAACAGGCAACACTATTGTAATGTGGAACATCAACAAGGGTGGGGGACTGGAAGGGAAATTTTACTTGTTCTGATCAGCCATGGCTGCCTAGAAATGGAGCTTCAATCCAAGATGACCCTAAAGTTGATCTACAGTCCATCCTAGTCAAGCTCGGTGGCAGGCTAACTAGGCAGATAAGCTACAGATTTCCACAAATGGACATCACCCAGTGACATTTTTCCTATACTATTACAATATAGGGTGAACCTGTAGTTTTACTGTTTACCTCTTTGAGCAAAAAACAGCTCGCGAAGTATTACTCCAAGGATTCAAAGAAACAAGCTTGTGTGATAGATGCCAGCTCCTTTAGATGGACTGGACTGTCGTAGTATGTCCTGATGGTGTAGGTGGATAAAGTGGGGCTATGGCCCAGGCAAGCTGGGTTTGGTTAGCAGCTCGGCCACTTGACTGCACCACCAGGGATGACGGGAGGAGCTATTGTTGGAGGATATGTTTTTGGATGCAGAATCAAAAGATTCCTGGTAGAGTCTGGGGACTTTGGAGGGTGGGTTGTGTTATAAGGTGGTAGGGCTAATGGCAGAAGTGCACGTGGAGGATTGACAGATAAACGGTAGAAGCCCCTGAGCTGCCAATCCCTGGGCACTGTACTTGAGTACAGTGAGGCAGAGAGCAGCAGAAAAACTCTCTGAAGTAGCAGAGTGGTGCTACAGCAGGTTCCTTGATCTCTTCATGAGTCTTAGAAATAGGTAGGGGGTTAGCCTGGATTAGGCCAAAGTGCATCTGATGGGCTCAGTGGGCGAGGAGCGGACCTGGAAGCAGCTGATAGTCAGATGTGGGGATCCAAAAAAAATTGAGCTGGTTTCTTGACCTGTGCATTCCCTCTAGTTCCTCTTCCCCCCTCGATGTTTCAGAATGCAGGTGAGGATGGAATCAGAGATGCTCTTAATAGTACTTTTTTGGCCCAGGCAGCATTTGTTCTCCATCCTGATTCAGATGTGCAGGTGGAAACTGCATGGGCTGCCTTTGCAGTTCAGCCTAACTCAGGGCAGAGGGGCTGTGATATACCCCAACCTAAGCTGCATCATTTAACTCTCTTGCACCAATTCTCTGAGGACAAGCCCATGTGTAAGGAGACCAGGAAGTCTTCCACAAGGAAATCATACTTGGCCAAGTAGAATCCTATCACAGCATCAGTGTCCTTGATTCAGCAATACTTCATGATGTGTTCAGTTGAGGCCTAGTCCATTCCTTTGTAAAGATATGTATATCTGCCATTTCAGACTGCAAGCATCCAGACTCCCCCCAGCATCTCTGCAGCCTGTTACATTTCTTGAAATGTGTCTTTCATTAGAGACCAGTGAGAAAAACTGTTGATCTCCATAGAATGTGAACTATATCCTAGAGAATCTGAGACAACCCCTCCCCTCAAACATATGTAACACAGAAAACAGATTTACTTCTGGCCATCACTTTGATTTGAAAACTACAGGAACTCATTTGCACAGAGTCCGTTCTAGTCTTTCCATAAGGACGGGTTCAGTCCTGGAACCAACCACACGTTTATGCCACTGAGCTCTCTCTCAACCAAACTTTGCCGTATCATTTTCTCTTCTGTATCTCCCAAAATAGGGAAGAAAGAATTATTTAGTTTGTAGATGTGCTCATGTAGATAACATGTTTACTACCCAAAACTAAGAACACTACCAGAACCTCAGATCAGTTGTCTCCTTTGCACCAGCAAGGAGGGAAAAACAGTTTCCAAGCAGACTGTCTCTTAACCTGTTTTGTCTGGCTGTCGTTATGGGAAAAAGTTGGATGTGGGACCATGAGATTCCCCAACAACCACTGTGGCCTTTCAGGGGAAGGTGCTGAGTGCACAAAGTACTTTTAGACTAGCTATTGCTTCCAGAACTAAGGCTGAATTTACAACTGCTATTCTTCATAGCTAGTTGCAGTCCAGTCCTACCAGTCTGTTACCTCCCTTACTTCTTATGCTTTGAAGATTGTTCCAGTTGTACGGACTCTGTAAGGACTAACACAACAGTGATCTACACAAAGATTATAGTACAGATGTGTAAGAACTTAGCATAATAGAAGATGTTCAAGTTGCTTATTATTGAATTACTGGTTCCCTCCCACCATTTTCTTGGGCATTCTGGTTAGTGGTGGGGTATTCTATTTTTATGCCTTTATCCTTTTTCCATCTCGGGCTGTGGCCTGTTCAGGTCAGGAAAACTTTGGGGAAACTGTGTTTGTACACACATGCTCCTGTTTAGATTAGATGCTTGGCACTTTGCTCAGGAGCCAGCAGGGTGGATACCTTGCAGTAATCTTGGGTATGAAAGCTCTAAAATGGCATAGGTGGATGTCTGTTTTATATTGTGAACATCATCACCTGCTTGGCTGGCAGACATTTGCTAGGTCTGTAGGGAAAGAAGAATGAGCTCTGGAAGTCAGGATAGACATTGGGCTTTCTACAGCTGAAGTGCCAGTAATAACAATGTTGCAGATTTACTTCAGCATCTTCTGTTATGGTAATTTCTCGACACAGATGTTTTTACAGATTTCTTTTAAGTAAAAGGTGGATATGAGAGTTTTAATTTTCTGCATTCATAAGTTATCAGAATAACCCAGTATAAAAAGGAAAAAATGAATAAAATATACTAAGAATGTTTAATTCGAGCACAGCTTTATTCTAACATTACTAAAACATCCATCTTTTTTCTTACAGTGTTGTGTGCAAAAAACTTGGTGAAGAAGGACTTCTTTCGTAAGTATGCATTTAATAGTTACATTGATCTAACAGCTGGAGAAGCAGTGATGAAGTAGTTTAAATTTATGGTCATGTCTTGAGGGGAGTCTGTTGAGGTGGGGTTGTAGCATAAGCTATAAATATATTTATATACATGCGCAAGCACACACACATATAAAATGTGTGTGTGTGTGTGTGTATATATATATATATATATATATATCTATATATATATATATATATATATATATATATATATATATACACACACACACACACACACACACACACACACACACACACACATTTATTGTACACACCCACTCCCACCAGTAATAAGACATAAATGTGCAGAAGAAGTGTCTGCATTACTTTGCAGTCCTGCACTGGTATAGGAGTCTGGCTCTACTTTCTCTTTGGAAAGCCCACATTTTGTTCAATAACGTCAGCACTTTCCATCCAAATAACTGAAAAGTTAATTTGGTCATTCTTTTTTCTCTGCCTTAGGACTAGTTTAGCATTTAGTCATATTGATTGGCTTTATGGTTGTAATGTATGATGTCTAAAAATTGGTGTCAAAAAGAATGATGCCTGTGAATTGGTTAGGGCAGATGATTTAGTACTGTGAGCAGTGAAAACTGGTTTTGAGCAACTGTGAGAGATTGGGAAGATTGCTTGGTGCCTTTTATACAGCTTGATCTCAAAGAAATAATCTGCACATCCCCTGTGGAAAGATTTCAAGTAAAAACCTGTGACTGATTATTGTAATCAACACTTTCACTTTAGCAGCTGAACACTATCATTAGATGTTTAAATAATGTGCCATTGATGTGTTTTTTTTTTTCATTTTGTATAGTTGCTCCAGTTTTTTCATTGTTGCAGCTTAAATGTAGATAGTTAAAAAAAATCTCACAATTAAAAAAAATGTGTAAAGGACAGCTATGCCATGTCTACACTTTTCCCCAGAGTGTATTTTCCTGCATAAAGAATAATCACCATACTGTCATACATTAAGAAAGCATGACTTCATAGTTTAGTATCCTCTGTACCATTTTTACAGTTATCAGCTTCCATAGTGCACAGTATGTTGGAACTGAATTAAATATCATGATACTTCCTTTAGCAGTGTATGTCCCTTAAAAGTGCATCATCTTGCCTTTCACATCTGAATTTTTTCCATGTTTACCTGTAGCTCTTTCTTTCATACACACTGAATTCACAGCAGTTTGATTGTGCAGTCATATAAAGCTGCTTTGTTTCTCTTCCCTGGGGCCATGAAGAGCCTTTTGTAGTATGAAGGTGAATAAACATGATATTCACTGGCAGCATCTTCACTAATTAGGTGAGCCTTGCAGTCCAGGAAATATGATAACCCATAGGTTCATAGGTTTTTATACTAGGCTATCTGCCCTAAGGCATTTATAAGCCTAGCCCAAAGTTTTGTGGCTTACGCCACCCCTTATATGAAAAAATACTGTCCCCATTAGTTTGTTGTGCCTCTGTCCAGCAGTGACACAGAGACGATTCCCGGGGTAAACCTATGATCTCCCATCCACAGGTCAAGATTTCTCTTGAACAGAGCCAGCGAGGTGCTCTGCCTCACATGGACCGGGATTTTATTCCACAGCATAGGGAGTCTCTGAGTGATAACTCTATCCCTCCAGCACGTCCTATTTATATCCGTGCTAAGGTTTAAGTCGCTTGCTCTAGTGGTTTTGGTGGATTTGGATTTTTTGAGGTGGAGCATGTCCATTAATTCCGGGTTGGACATGGCCTTGTATGTCAGGCACATGTCACCTCTGAGCAGATGGTATGCGACTGAATAGAGCTGGAGTTTCTTCAATCTGGCAGCATATGACAGATTTTGGAGTCCCTTTATCCTTTTGGTGAGGAACTTTTGGGGTCTCTCCAATTGCTGCAGATGTCGGGTGAGATACATCCCGAATGGTGCATTGTACTCGATCATTGGTCTGATAAGTGAAGAGTACAGGGAACAATGACCTCACTAGATCTGGATGTGAATCCTTCATGATCAGGTGGGCAATGTAGAAGGTCTTTCTAACCACTTTAGCAACGTGAGTGTCAAAAGAAAGGCCACTGTCAACCTGGGTCCCCAGGTCCCTGATAACCTCTTCTGTGCTTAGTGGATTGCCACCTATATGGTAGCTTGGGGTTACCTTGTTTTTCCCGAAGGGTATGACTATACATTTTTTGGCGTTTAACTTCAGGCCATGGCTCTGGCACCAGCTATCTGTTTCCGTGAGTCCCTTCTGAAGGATATCCGTGCCCAATGCACTTTCCACTATGCGCCCAGTTTGCAGTCGTCTGCAAACTTTGTCAGCCAAAGTCCTCCCATGTTGGCCTGTACTTCTGAGAAGTAGATGCCGAACAATAGGGGGCCAAGGACCGAGCCCTGTGGGATGCCACTTGTGACCGGCTTGGAGTCTGACATAGCGCCAGCAACTCTAACCCTGTGGGTTCTGCCCTTAAGCCAGTTTGCAACCCATCTTGTGACATATGGGTTTACATTTAAGCTGGTAAGTTTTTCTACAATAACCGAGTGGGGTATTGTGTCGAAAGCCTTTGCAAGGTCAAGGTAGGCTGTATGGACTGCCTTTCCCTCATCAATGGCCTTGGTGACTGTTTCGAAGAAGTCGACCAAGTTCAAAAGGCATGATCTGCCCTTGACGAAGCCAAACTGGGTCGGGTCCAATGTCTGCAAGTCCCCTATATCTTTGTTTATGAGCTCCATTATGATCCTCTCCATAGCTTTGCAGACTAGACTTGTTAAGCTTATGGGGTGGTAATTACCAGGGTCCGTAGAGGCACCGCCTTTGTGGAGTGGGACCACAGTTGACGTACGCCACTCCTTGGGCATGTATCCTGTGGTAAGGCTGAGATTAAACAGCTGCCTTATGTGCGGGTTTAATTCCTCATTTAGCTCGTGTAGCACACAGCCGGGGACACCATCCGGTCCCATTGATGCTGTGTTTTTAGCTTTAGAGAGAGCAGCTTTCACCTGCGCATTTGAGATGTCTGGGAGGCTACACTCCGCTGGGATAGTTATCTCTCCTTTAGGGGAGGGGGGTGAAGTTTGCACTGAACCTGTCTGCCAGTATGTTGGCAATGTCTATGGGTTCAGTGATTTTTGTATCATTTTGGACTAATTCTGAGCTTATCTGGGAGTTTCCACCCAGGTTCCTAACATAGCTGAAAAAGGCCTTATGATTGTCCTTTGAATCCATGGCAATTTTTCTCTCAAAATTGGCCTTAGTTGATTTTATGAGTGCTCGTATTTTTTTACTAATAATGATCAGGGGTGACTTCCCTTTTATGGACTCTGGTATGAAAGGAGAGGAAAAGGACAGGATTGAAGCTTACAAAATATCACTTTTAAAAAACACAGTTATCTTGCATATTTCTTTACCCATCTAGAAAGAACTTTAAAACACTTTTTTACAGATGGTGTAACATTTATAGGAAACAAATATGTAAAGGTCACTGAAAAAAAAAACATTACTGACATTTTTACTGAGGCTTCTCTAACCTTGCAGTATTTCTTACCATAATTCTCAGTGAATTGAACAGTAATATAACCAGTATGATTAGGGTACTGTAATGTCATTAACAGTGCATTATAAGCAACCATTAGCTTTCCAAGAAAAAAAAATGACATTAGCATGTGTAACCCCATGAGAGTGTTCAGAGCTAAAAAAAAAAAAAAACAATAAATTAAAAAATAAAGTTAGTATTAACTAGTTATTGTGCTACTGTCAGGTTTGGTTTGTGTAAAACTTCATTCCCAGTTGATAAAGTAAATATAAAATATATGTATGTGCATATATGTATGTGTAAGTGTGTGTGTGTATGTATGTGTATATGTATGTATACACATACATACACACACACACAATTTTCTGCGTGTAGTGTTCCCTAAACAACATTGCAAGTCTTTCTGCCATCAAACTAACTTGTTGTAAAACTGCCCTGTAAAGACTGCCATTTGTATTGTCTGTTTTGTTTAGGGTGGAGGCCAGGATGTTCATGCATATGAACAATGCAGTCTTCAGAAAGAAGACCATCTTTAAAGTGAGCCACACGTCTTGTGGCTGTTATCTTCTGGCTTTACTTTTGAGGATGCTTACCTCTGTGTTGGTAGATCAACATTCTTGGAATATTTTACTTGTGTCATTCTTGTTTTGTTGTTTGAAGAAGGGAAGGAAACCAAGGAGTTTGAGACCTAGACAGATGTTCGTGTTTCACTGCTGCAGTCATTACACTTGGGTTATCCTGCCATCAGGCGGTCCTGCAGTCGGCCAGAGTTCCAAAGTCTTGGTCCGGCGTCGGTTGTTGTCGCCTCTTCCCTTACATCAGTGCGTCAGGGGTATATAAGATGCAGCCAGCGCCATTTTCTTAAGTCTTTCTTGCCGCGCGGTGCCCGAAGCAAAAGCAGTTCGCAAGTGCCGGTCAGCCGACTCCTGAGATATCAAATTCGATTTCAGAACCGAAGTCTTCAATAAAGCAAAGTACCCCGTTGGGGAAACTTTTTCTTCCCTTAGACCCATGTCAGTAAAAGTTAATAATTGTATTTCTTGTGGGAAGCAAATACCTCATAAGGATTTTTATTCTTACTGTATTCCATGCCTAGGCCCAGATCACGACGTCACTAGTTGTCGGTTTTGTGCTAGATTTAACAAGTGCACTATTAAACGTTGGTTTGATTTTGCTCGCCATTACTTTGGCCGAAGATTTAATTTTACCATGCCGTCGGAACAACCGACGACCGCAATGTACAAAAAAGGCAGAGACAAGGATAAGGACAGGCATCCGAGGTCCAAAACTGACAAAGCCTCTTCTAGGCCAGTCGCCGGTTTTCAGTGAGGCGCTTTCGCAGCCCCTGACACCCGCTACCTCAGAGCCACAGGCCACAACCGACTCCCACGTGGAGGTGCCTCTGGATACTCAAGGTGTTGGGCCTATGGAGACTAACCCTTCAGATGGGTCCGGAGCCGCTGAGCAGGCATCGGCTTCTGAGGGTGTTTTCAGACCTTCACAACTTACCATTAAAACTACAGCCAAGTCTAAAACTCCACTAAAGACAAAGAAGCAAGTACAGCATTCACCTGGACAGGCCTCCATGCCTAAAAAACAGATGCTCAAAATGGCCGAAGACTTAATTACTCTGATCAGGGGTTCCCATCCCCCTCTTGATAAAAGGCCTAGGCAGGATACAGACTATGATTCCACTGACCAGGTTTCCATTTATTCTGATTCCTCTTCAGACCAGGGATACTCTTTACCCCCGTATGAGGACTCTGATGCTGAAGAATCAATTCCTTCAGCCACTCCTCCTGAGGATTATTCTTTTGGGGAAACTTTACGTACCATGAGGGAGCCATTGGGAGGGCCCGGATTACTCAGAATCAAAGAAAAGGCTCAGAGACTTTCTTTTATTGCCTCAGCACAGGCCCCTTGCTATTCCGTCAGTGTTGGATATTGTGGATAATGTGTTCTCTGAATCCAGTTTAAATCCTGATTATTTACCCCCTACTCCAGTTAAGCCAGACAGGTACTACAGAGTCCCTGACTCCCACAAATTTCTTTATAAAAACCCTGCTGCTGACCCAGAAACTATTTCCCAGGGTCCCAAAGGGGTAAAGGCTTCCACAGCTAAAATTCCAGTTCCCTCTGACAGGGATTCTAGAGCATTAGACAGATGGAGGGAGAAAGTTTACACTTATGCAACTTTAGCAGTGAGGGCTTTAAATTGCCAGTTTCACATGCTTAAATACCAACAATATTTAATGTCTCAGTTAAAACAGAAAATGAGTACAAGTGCAGAACATCCTGACTACAAGGAAATGCAGGATTTATTGCATGCAGCTGAACAAGTGGGAAAACATACTTTACAATGTGGTTTTGATTCATTAGAGGCTTCTTGTAGAGCAGCAGTTACAGAATCTGTGATTCGAAGGCATGCTTGGTTAAAAGAACAAAGTTTACCAGATCATGTTAAGGCAAAATTATTGGATGCTCCTTTACAGCAAGATATTTTATTTGGTGTTAAGGCAGTGGAGGTATTAAAGAAAATGGAGGATAAGGCAAAATCTAAGCAAACAGTGAAGGATTTCTTACAGGTACAGCCACCTCGATTTAGCAGAAATTGGTCTACAAAGAATTCGTCCTTTCCAGTGCTAGACAGACCACAAAGAGGCAGATACAGACGCCCAAGAGGCAGACCTTAGCACCAAGGCTCTTACAGACCAAGACAGTGGGGTGCTTCAACCCCAAAAGGAGGTGAGGACAAGTCACAGCCTTACAGGAAACAGTCCCAATGACTTTCCCCTTACAATGCCAAACTCTTCCCTTTTGGCAGCTCCCTTAGGGGGAAAAACAGCACTTTTTACACAAAACTGGCAAGCAATCACCCAAGACAAATGGGTTCTGAATATTGTGTCTCAAGGTTACAGGTTCCACTTTCACACTTTACCAAGGCTAAAAGGAATGCCAGACCTGCCACAAAGTCAATGGGCAGAGGCACAAAAACAAATTAAAGCCCTCCTGGATATGAGAGCTATTCAAAAAGTGCCACAGCAGGAACAAGGGTAAGGATTTTACTCAAGACTTTTCCTGGTCCCCAGAAAGGACAAAGCTTGGAGACCCATATTAGACCTTTCTACTCTAAATACGTACGTGGATGTTCCAAAATTCAAAATGTTGACACTACAGCAGCTACTTCCCATGTTGGGCAAGAAGGCTTGGCTTGTTACTTTGGACCTGAAAGAGGCATACCTGCATGTCCCTATCAGACAAAATTGCAGAAGATACCTCCGATTCATAGCTGGTTCAATGCACTACCAATTCTCTGCACTGCCCTTTGGCTTATCTACTGCGCCCAGGGTCTTCACAAAGTGCCTGGCACCAGTAATTGCATTTTGCAGACAAAAAGGAATTCAGATATATCCATACCTGGACGACTGCCTGATTCAAGCAGAGAGCAAGGACATTCTTCTACAGCATCTGGCGTTTGTAAAAAGGTTGCTAATTTGCCTAGGGTACACAGTAAACGAAAAGAAGTCAAAACTAGTGCCCTCACAAGAGATAATATTCCTGGGTGCCAGCTTAAATACAAAGGCCCAGATGGCTTATCTCACGCCAGACAAAGGAGGACAACTGACTCAGTATTTTCAATTGATGGCTACAAAGTCCCAACTCCCTGCAAGAAAAATTCTGCAGGCCTTGAGATTCATGGCGTCCTGCATACTACTAATTCCATATGCCAGACTGCATATGAGGAAATTACAATGGTACCTAAAAAGTGTTTGCACTCAACACTCTCACAGCTTGGAAACAGTAATACCACTAATTCCCTGCCTACAACAGGAGTTTCGATGGTGGGCACAGGCATGTCACCTCAACAACGGTCAGCCTTTCACTGTACCCACAGCCAGGCAGACTTTAACAACAGATGCTTTGAATTACACCTGGGGAGCACACATGGCAGGAAAATTTATTCAGGGCAGGTGGGCCACAGACCCAAATGCATCTCCACATCAATCAAAAAGAGATGTTGACTGTACAAAATGCCCTAACAGCTTTCAAGGACCTTCTGCATCCAGGACAATTATTATTAAAGACAGACAACACCACAGTGATATGGTACATAAACAAGCAAGGGGGCACTCAATTCTTACCCCCTATGCAGACAAGCCATGACCTTGTGGAACACAGCTCTAACTTATCAAGTTCATCTGCAAGCACAATTCCTGCCAGGAAAGAAAAATACTTTGGCAGACAACTTAAGCAGAAACATCATGGATCCTCACGAGTGGAAATTAAATCCACAAGTCTTCAGCATGATAACGCAAAAATGGGGGTGCCCGGACATAGATCTTTTTGCCTCCCCACTGAATTGCCAACTACAAAAATTCTGCACAAGGGCTTATCACACACAAGCATGGAAAGTGGATGCTCTTTCGTTCAGCTGGAAAAGCCTAAAAGTTTATGCCTTCCCACCACTGCCTCTCCTTTCAAAGGTACTCCTAAAAGCCAGACAAGAAAAACCACAGATGATCCTGATTGCTCCAGACTGGCCCACGCCAACATTGGTACCCAATCTTAAAGAACTTAGCTCAAGGCCCACCTTGGATTTTGCCTCAAATTCCACACCTACCGACTCAACAAAACAATCAGATTCTGCACAGTCAGCTCAAAACCTTAAACCTGGTTGCATGGCAGATTCCTTAGCCAAACGGACAACACCTCCTCTAAAGCTGTTATGGATGTCATTTTGGAGGCCAGGAGGCCTAGCACCAGGAAATCTTACTCAGAAAATTGGAAGAGATTCTGTGCCTGGAACCAGGCTCAAAACCTTGACCCTCTTGTGCCAAACATTCCTCAGATACTATAGTACTTAACTGAGATGCTGGACAAAGGACTATCCTTCTCATCCATCAAGATCCATGCCTCTGCCATCTCGGCTCATTACAACACAGATCCTCCTATTTTCTCTCATCCATTGCTAAAGCAGTACCTCAGAGGGGCTAAAAACATAAGACCACCCCGGAGAGCACCAACACCTACTTGGGACTTCAATTTTGTCTTGGAAAAACTCACTTTACTTCCTTTCGAGCCAGCCAATTCAGCAGAATTAAAATGTATCATGGAAAACTGCTCTGCTTCTGGCAATAACCTCAGCATGAAGAGTCCCAGAACTACAGGCACTAATGGCAGTGGAGCCTTTCATCATTTTTCACCAAGACAGGGTTTCTTTAAGAACAAAACCTTCTTTTATGCCTAAGGTGGTATCCAGTGTGGCTCTTAACCAAACAATTCACTTGCCAACCTTTTATCCAAATCCCTAGAATAAAGGGGAGAGATTTCTACACTCCTTGGACATACACAGACAATTACATTTCTACTTGGACAAAACAAAAACTTTCAGAAAAACTGAACAGTTGTTCGTTTCATATGCTGCAGGATCACAGGGAATGTCCATTTCAAAGCAGACCATTTCAAAATGGATAGGACACTGTATCCGGTTCTGCTAAACACAGCATGGAAAACCTGTACCTAGTAACAGAAGACCATATTCCACCAGGGCAACTGCCACTTCTACTGCCTACCTTAGAGGAGTACCTACCAAGGACATTTTGGAAGCTGCAACTTGAGTCCAGTGCACACCTTTACCAAGCATTACCACTTGCCTCTTTATTCTAGATCCAGAGCTGGCTTTGTCACTGCAGTGCTTCACGGCCTCATAGCCACACCAAACCCTCTATAGAACCAGCCACCCAAACTCAGCTTTGGGATTCTACCCAAGTGTAATGACTGCAGCAGTGAAACATGATAAACATAGTACAGTTTTGTACCTACCATAAATGTAGATGTTCGAGTGTCTTAACTGCTGCAGTCCTGGTTACCCACCCGCCATCCCCTCTTTTTTACCTGGGTCATATCTATACCTTTCTACACTCTACTACATTTTTGGTGTATTTACTGGTTACTGAAGGTTTTGTTTTTACATTATTGTATGTTTTATTAGCAATAGGTATTGCCTACCTTTTTGAGGGCACCTGACATCTGGGGCAAGAAAAACTGAAGAAAATGGCGTCTGCTGCATCTTATATACCCCTAACGCACTGACGTCAGGGAAGAGGCGACAGCAACCGATGCCGGACCAAGACTTTGGAACTCTGGCCGACTGCCGGACCGCCTGATGGCAGGATAACCCAAGTGTAATGACTGCAGCAGTGAAGACACTCAAACATCTACATTTATGGTAGGTACAAAACTGTACTTTATCCCTCTTAAGCCTGCATCCCTTTGGCTCTGAGTTACTCCCTTCTGACTGAGGAGGTTGTTCTTTTTCTGTGGTGTATGCTCCTCTAATTTTAAGATAAGGTCCATGTTGAGGAAAACAGCTATAGCTATTGAAATTATGATGTCAGTCTCTACCTCAGTTCTCTGTACAGAGGTTTGTGTTGTAAGGAAAGACATGCCCTACTACATGTTTCCAGTCACCCAGAGTGGGTGTTTCACAAGATTTACCTTTCCTGGTTAAGGAGTATCCCCATCCTTTTGTCCTTTTAGTTGAGGCCAAATTACAGACTGTTATGTTGGGGCCATCCATAGGTAAGATTGTTGTATCAAGACTTCGGATGACTGTCTCGTTACTAGATGCTGGAGAGAAAGCAACCAAGGCTAAGAAGCCAGCAGGGTAGATTCAATCTGCTCAGTTGCTTTTTTGATTTTCATTTAATTTTTGTTACAAACTGTTTGTGATGGAGTACATTGCTGTGCTCCAATATCTATCCAGGCTGCTGTTGATCCATTTGCTTCTGACTCCGAGGAGATGTTGGATAGAAAAGAAAGCCACCCTTCCATCATTCCTGTAAGACTTGGTGAGGGGAGGTGGAGGCTATAAAGCCAACCATGTACAGTCTTTTGGAATGTGAAAGAGATGGTCATGATTACTATTCTTTATACTCCCCATCAGAAGATGCTGCATTTGTAGATACTCTTAACTTAATGCAGGAGGACATTAAATATTTGGGGGAGGGCAGGAAAATGTCCCTCTTCAAAAAGAGGTATGTTGAACTCTTTAGGTATTGAACAGCATTGGCCTTCTAGTATTCATTTGACATGGAAGCCTTTGAAGAAGTATTACATGGTGCTTTCTGGAAAACAGATTAACAGACTCCACCTCCCAAGATAGTGAAAATATTTTATTGTTTTTAGTTGCAATGCCAGCATTTGTCCAAGAACTTTGTTGTAGGTCTAGATGGTATTTCTCTGCCATCATCTGGAATGTCCAAAGTTGAAGCAGCCCTGAACACTCTGCCAGTGACAAGAAGAGCAGAATTTTAGATATGTTTGGCAATTGAAGAGTATACATCTTGGCTTCCACGAGCAGTGAGGATTATCTGTCACCAAACCTGTATGATACAGTGTTTGGGTGGGCTGGGGTGGGTATCCTTATGAAGATCAGTCAGTCAGTTGCCTAAGGGCAGTTATGAAGTCCTCCTTTCTCTCACTCAAAAAATAATTAATATGATGGAGCAGCTTCTCAGTGCCCCCTTAGACATGAACAGCCATTCTTGGGGCTGTCTTCACAAAATATCTTTAAGATGCTAGAGTCAAGGGAGAAAACAGTGCAACAGGTAAATAGGGCTTTACCCATTTAATTTCCAAGTATCCTTTTAAACCTTGGCCATGTTATAGAAAACAAACCAGGTAGCAATAGAGAACAGTATGGGGAAGTCCAGAAAAAAAAAAAACTACTGTCCTGGATGGGAGTCAAAACCATCCTTTACAGCATCAGGGATACATTCCCCTCACTTCAACTTTTGACAACTTAAGATAGTGACCTTTTTGCCGAGCTCCTTTTTGTTTCCCTCTGACATCCTGGGAGGTGAACGTGTTTATAAATGGTAGTGAATTTGCCTGACATTTAACTCAATGGAAGTAGAGTGCCCACTGGGTATACCATAGCATTTGCTCAGTTTTCACCACACTAAAGTGCATTTTTTTATGCCAAACGTCCAGTTACAGCATGCAGTTGTGCACCACACATAATTGAACAGTTGCTGAGAATACAGTGATATCTTAAAGGAGGCATGCTGTAACAACCCTCCTCCTTTTTCCATCCCAGAATCCATCTGGATTTTCTTCAGTAGTATCCGTCTTCCCTACCAGGCTAATGAAGGTATTGCACCTTCAAAAGTGCTAATGCCGGTAGTGTAAGATTCCCAGATGTATGCTGTATTGTTTGCTCTTTGTAGTGACTTAATACTGCTGGTTCATGAGTTTCCCACTGAGGACTAAAGAGCCATGTAGTAGATTCCCCTCAGCAGGAATGTAACTGACATTTAAATTGAAGATGGCTCCACAGATTTTTCAGATTATTGAACACATGTGGGGCTTACCACAGTTGGATCTGTTGGTCACACCACACATCTTGGCATTCCATTTTAAACCCCTTGCTTCCAGTGTCCTTGAGACTGTTTGAGGAAGAAATTCTTTGTCATTTTTGTTGACTGAAGCTTTATTTTACACCTTCCTTCCATTCCCTCTGTGTGAGAATCTCTGCTGCTAGTTCTGCACTTTGAAATTTTAAAGGAGATAAACATTTATTTCATCGTGGTTTGGTGTTTCCTACATTTTAACACCACTCTGGGACTATTTACAGGTTTTTCAATATTTTTACGTAATTTCTGAGTCTTGACCACATGGAGTCTGGCATCTTGAAGTAATTCAGATTTAGTCTGTCTCTAATGCAGTGCTTGTCTGTAAAAATTTACGTCATGCAGACATCTGTTTTCATAAATCTTCTGCCATTGCATTGATTTTAAATGCATACACTGCTGACTTTCAGTCAGTTTTAAGTAACATTTCATGCCATTCAATGACTACTTAAAACACAGTCCAAATCCCACAGAACAGACTTTCAAAGTGCTTTTTACTGCTGCTTATTTTTAGAATGGCTAAATTGCAGCTTTTGTGAAGCCTGAATTGTACTAATTTGACTCCTCTCCCATCCCCCTTCACACCTAACTTCCCTAGCTGTCAAAGTGCTAAGGATAATTTGAGCTGTTACCTGCTGTGATTGACAGCTCACAGTAGGAGACTTGACTCGTGTACAGATTCCTTGTTCTAGCCTATACATTCTGTATGGGTAGGGGAAAGACCAGGGAGCTGTGACATCACAGCATGGGTGGGTTTTTTAGGACCGTCATGGTGATCTCAGTTTGGGGAGGGAATTGGCCAGAAAACTACCTGTATTTATTGGCCTTGATGACATCATTGAATTGGAGACTGCTGCAAGCATTTCCAGGGTAGGATAAAAAATTTTGAAAGTGAAACTACCACAGTACAGTAGGGTACTGTTCTAGTGGAGAGAGAGTGTCAACTTAAAATATTTTAAATGTTGTATTATTTATTCATAGCATGGGCAGTAAAGTAAATAGGGAGGAAAAAGGACAGAGAAGTTGGGCATTTAATAATAGAATCCCACTGTCTACCTTTAAGTACAGGTATTAAAAAAAAAAAACATAAAAGATTCTGAAACTTGTTGCTATACTTGAAGCCCCTCTATACCCTCATCAGATCTGTTAGTTGGAGTTGAGGGAGCAGTCTTAGCTACTATAGTCTTGGAGTTAATATATGTTGACTCAATTTGCACTTAAGTACCCACAAAATGTCCAAGGATAGTAAGTGATTTAGAAAGAACTTCTCAAGGTGAAGTGAAACTAAGCCTTCCTTATAACTGCAACTCCATCTTGGCTGAGACAGCTTTGGATGTTCTTCATATGGATCACTGCTGTAGTTGCCTAGGCCATAAGGGTTGTATCCTGCTAAGGGTATAAGAGCTGATCAGCTTCCAAAGCTTCAGGATGCCTTCCACCCATCCAAACTGTTGGGGAGCTTGAGCTGAGCAGACTAAAAGACAGGCTTGTGTGGCAAGCCTTTGAGTTTTTCTGCCACCAGTGAGAGTACTCTGCAGAATTTTGAGTATCAATGGGTGGCTAATACTGATCTATTCCTGGGCAGATAAGTTCCCTTTGGGGAAAAACCCTTCCACTTTTCTTTTTATGAAAGAAATTGTACATTTTTTCTGTAAAATGAAATTTTGACACTGATAACATGTTATTAGTGACTGTCACATTACTTTTAAATGAGAGCATCACTTTTTCACTTTTCTTAAAAATTGCTAAAACTACTTTTTCCTAAGTCCTTTTTACTGTGTTTTCATGGGAAATGGTTACTGTTTCATTACTAACCTGTTTTACTGACTACTGCCACTAGACTTTCCAGGGAGTACAGCATTTTTTTTGGCTTTACCATGGAACAACCTGCCTGTTACAGAGTTCTTCCTTCCAGACACAAAAGAAGAAAATTACTAAATGGCCTTTGTTACCACACCACGTTGCTGAAGTACCTTGGACACAGACAGGTGATTATTCTGTGATGAAAACTGGTTCTTCAGACCACTCGTTTTTCCCCTGGCTCCTGCTGATGTAGTTCCTACTGCCCCCATGGACCAGGAGTTGGATAAGTCCTCTGCAGCTGTTGGAGTACTCTTGTAAGTCTTCGGGGAAGGGGCAAAGAATGCCAGTCTGCCTTGGCAGAAAGCAATACCTATCCCTAGTGAGGTTTTTTTCTGACAAAAGAAGGTCTGTTTGTACAGAAATTCCTGTCAAAAATAAAGATAAACATAGACATATGTTTTCTTGTAACTCAGCTTCTTCAGACAGGAGTAATTTATTAAGCCTAGATCATGGATTAGTTGTTTCTTGACCCTTCCTATGTGCATATTTCTGGTAAAAGAAAAACAATAATTTTTTGAAGAGATTCAGGAGTTTGAACTTCAAAATGATTGTGTAGGGTCAGAGTATGTGAAATTTTCTGATTAGATTCTGAAGTGTGTGTGGCTTTGGACAGTCTTTTTAAAGGATTCTCTTTCTCTAAACTATTTCCAGAGTGAATCAGTTGTTTCAGTGGAAAAAACATTGGTGATTCTTAGTTCAAACTCTCTCTTTCCCTCCTGTCGTTCTGGTAGAATTTCCATAGCCTACTCCTATTCTCCACGTTCCTTGTACTTTGGAGTTGTGGCCTACATCTTCCCTGACAGCCAGCCTGCTGGCTTCAATAAAGCAGATAGGCTGTTTGAAGTTCCTCAGTCTTTTAATTTTTTTATACATTCATCCTAGATTAGACCCAGCAGCTATTGCTGTCGTGAATCCATCTGCTCATAAACATTTGATTAATACTAATCCCTCTCCCTCTTACAAGGATGGGAAGGCTTTTGATAGATTTGGGGAAAATGTAATTCTTCTGCAGCACTTACTTTTAAAATTCGCAGTTGTCATGCTCATATGTTGAAGTTTATGCTTGCCTCTTGTAAGAGTATGAGGATTATTTTGGCATATGTTTCCTTTGAGGAGAGATTGGGTTTGTGTAACTTAGTTGCTTCTGTGTCTCAAGAGATTGACCACTGTTTAAAATGTGTATATGATTCTGCTGATATCACTTCCAGGGCTGTTGCCTCTGGAACTGTTAGAGATTGGCTGCATACTCAAGTTTCCCAGAGGATGTCAAAAATGAAATTTTGAATTCTCCATTGGATAAGAGACCTAGCTTTTTGGACTTTGTGCTGCAGACATCATTAAAAATTGTGATGAGACAGGAAGGCTGATTCAAGGGATCTCTGAGTTTTCAGCCCTCCTTGTCTGTGTTTGGCAAGATATTCAGTGCTCCACCTGCAGCCATCTATGTAAAAAAACAAAATAAAATGGCAAGCTGCTGGTAAGCTAACCTTAAAAAGCAATGGCAGGGAGGTTCCAAAAAAAAGGCAGGACCCCCCCCCACACACACACACCCCAGAACAGAGGACAGTGTAATTCAAGTCTGAATAAGACTATATGACTGAATTCTCTGCTTCCCTGGCAGTATTTTAATCCTTCCAGAATGTTTGAACCTCCATTTCTGTCTTTGACAATAGGTAGTTTCAGACAGATGGAGTCTGAGAGTAGTCCATTAAGGTTACAAATGGCGGTGGCAGTCTCTACCACCTTTTTAAGGCATTCCTTCTCACTCTGTAGTTCTTAATCTTTTTTTTTCCTTCCTGTAATTCAGCATACACTCACTCAGGGAGTTATAGTAGCTCCTCAGTTAGGAAAAGGATTTTATTCAAGGATGGATGTTCATTGTGCATACAGCTGCAGTCATAACAGATGGGTTCTCCTGCCGTCAGGCGGGTCCTCAGTCAGCCGAATTCCAAAGTCTAGGTCCGGCGTCGGTTGTCGTCACTTCTTCCCTGACGTCAGTGTGTCAGGGGTATAAAGGAACCAGCCAACGCCATTTTCTTCAGTCTTTCTTGCCGCACGGTGCCCGAAGCAGAAGCAGTTCGCAAGTGCCGGTCGGCCAGCTCCTGAGATTACGAAAATTTGGAAACCGAAGTCTTCTTAAAAGCTAAGTACCCCGTTGGGGAAACTTTTCTTGCCTCAGACCGATGTCAGACAAAGTTAATAATTGTATTTCTTGTGGGAAGCAAATACCGCATAAGGATTTCCATTCCCTCTGTATACCTTGTTTAGGCCCAGACCACGACGTCTCGGTCTGTCGCTTTTGTGCTACATTGAACAAACGCACTATTAAGCGTCGGGCGGAGTTCGCCCAGCATTATTTTGGAAAAGCATTTAACTATACTATGTCGTTGGATACTCCGACTCCGGTTTTGTCTAAAAAACGCAAAGACAAGGACCGACACACGAGGTCCGCGGCCTCTGCCAACACCACGCCAAAGCAGACTACACGTGGTCCGGTTCTCAGCGAGGCACCTACGCAGCCCCTGACTACCGATAACACTTCTTTGACGGTGTCTCCTGTGCCCGAGGTCGCAGGCTCCTCGGCCCACACCCCGACTACAGATACCGAAGCCACTCTTGGCGTTGAAACTCAGAATGTGGACAGGTCCACCTCCACTCAAGGTGTCTTCAGACCTTCCTCCTCTTTCTCCATCAAGGCTTTCACAAAGTCTAAAGCAACCATGCACTCTAAGAGACCAGCTACACAGGGCCCATCTCCAGGCCCCATGCCTAAGAAACAGATGCTTAAAATGGCTGAGGATTTAATTACTCTTATCAGAGGTTCTCAGCCCCCACCGGACAAAAGACCCAGAGTGGAGGAAGATTCCCCCTCCTCTGATCAGGGCCCCATTATTTCAGAGCATTCTGATGATCAGGGACATTCTTACTCCCCTTTTGAAGACTCTGATGTGGAGGAGTCCATCCCTTCTGTCTCCCCCCCAGAGGATTACTCATTTGGGGAAACTTTGCATACCTTAAGGGAACACTTCCACTGGGAAGGCCAAGATTATTTAGATTCCAAGAAAAGGCTTAGGGAATTTCTCTTGCTACCTCAGCACAGGCCTCTGGCTATACCTCCTGTCTTGGACATCCTAGATGATGTTTACTCGGAGGCTTGCCTTAACCCGGACTCTCTACCTCCAGCCCCAGTTAAGCCTGACAGGTACTACAGGGTTCCTGACTCACACCAATTTCTATACAAAAGCCATGCTGCTGACCCAGAAACCATCTCACAGAGCCCCAAGGGAGTTAAGGCCTCCATTGCTAAAAATCCACTACCTTCCGAGAGAGACTCCAGATCCTTAGAAAGGTGGGGAAAAAAGGTATATACCTCGGCTTCCTTATCCATGAGGGCCTTAAACTGTCAGTTTCATATGCTAAAATACCAACAGTTTTTGTTACCACAATTGAAAAGTAAAATGTCACAACCTGAACAACCAGACGTGAAGGAGTTGCAGGATTTGATGCATAGTGCAGAACAAGTGGGTAAGCATACCTTACAATGTGGTTTTGATGCTCTAGAGGCCTCATGTAGAGCTGCTGTTACAGGATCAGTCATACGTAGGCATGCCTGGCTCAAGGAACAAGCCTTGCATGATCATGTCAAACCTAAATTACTAGACACCCCTCTTCAAAAGGATGTTCTATTTGGTGCTAATGCTGAGGAGGTGTTAAGGAAAATGGAGGAAAAGGTTAAATCAATGCAAACTGTGAAAGAATTTCTACAGGTACAACCCCCACGTTTTAGTAGAAATTGGCCTTCAAAAACTGGTCCTTTCCTGCCACGGACAGACCCCAAAGAGGCAGATACAGGCGCCCGAGGGGCAGAGGACAATCCCAGGGATCGTTTAGAGGCAGAGAGTGGCAAGCTCCTACACAAAGAGGTGGTGAGGATAACTATGCAATCTTTCAGAAAGCAAACCCAATGACTTTCCCCTTTGCATGCCAACCAAGTCTCAAATGGCAGCCCCCTTAGGAGGAAAGCTGGCATTATTTTCAAAAAATTGGCATATTGTGACAAAGGACAAATGGATAAACAGAGGCTACAAATTTCATTTTCACACCCTTCCAAAAAATGAGAGGCATGCCAAACCTGCCACACAATCAAAGGGCAGAGGCACAAAGGCAAATTTACAGATCTCATAAACACGACAGCTATTCAAGAGGTACCTACGCACGAACAAGGTCAAGGTTTTTATTCCAGGCTATTTCTGGTGCCAAGGAAGGGAAAAGATTGGAGACCTATTTTGGACCTATCCATCCTAAACACATTTCTACTTGTACCAAAATTCAAGATGCTCACTCTACAGCAACTTCTTCCCATGCTGGGCAAGGAGTCTTGGCTGGTAACATTGGACCTCAAGGAGGCATACCTGCATGTCCCAATCAGACAAAATTGCAGAAGGTACCTCAGATTTCTTGCAGGTTCAACCCATTATCAATTCTCTGCATTGCCCTTTGGCTTATCTACTGCACCCATAGTATTCACGAAATGTCTGGCATCAGTAATTGCCTACTGCAGACTTCAAGGGATACAAATATACCCCTATTTGGACGACTGCCTGATCCAAGCGGACAGTAAGCACATTCTTCTGAAACATCTGGCTTATGTAATAATGTTGTTGAACTCTCTGGGATACACAGTCAACAAAAAGAAATCAAGGCTAATACCCTCTCGGAAGATAATTTTCCTGGGTGCCAATTTGGACACAAACACCCAGATGGCCTACCTCATGCCAGAGAAGCAGGGGCAACTAATTCAATACTTCAGAACACTAGCAGATTGCACCAGGCTGACTGCAAGGAAAATCCTGCAGGCTCTGGGATTCATGGCATCTTGCATCTTACTAATCCCATGTGCAAAGCTGCATATGAGGCAACTACAATGGTACCTGAAAAACATATGGTCTCAACACAGCCACAGTTTGGAAACAATAATACCACTAATTCCATGTCTGCAAAAGGAATTTCTGTGGTGGGCTCAAGCATGCCAAACAAACACAGGTCTCCCATTCTGCAAGCCTCAAGCAAATCAAGTCATCACAACAGACGCCTCGGACTACGCCTGGGGGGCGCACTTGACAGATCGGTGCATTCAGGGCAAATGGTCCCAAAAAGAAAAGCACCTTCACATCAATCAAAAAGAAATGCTAGCAGTAATAAATGCTATTATAGCTTTCGAGGACCTTCTACAACCGGGTCAGCTATTGATAAGAACGGACAACACCACAGTTATGTGGTACATAAACAAACAGGGAGGAACACATTCTTACCCCCTATGCAGACTGGCCATGTCACTTTGGAACATGGCCATGGACTTACAAATGGAACTACAAGCACAGTACTTGCCAGGCAAGGAAAACACACTGGCAGACAACCTAAGCAGGAATATGACAGATCCACACGAATGGAAATTGCATCCAAAAGTTTTTACAGAAATAATCCAAGAATGGGGAAGGCCAGACATAGATCTCTTTGCCTCCCACAAAAATCATCAATTGACAAAATTCTGCTCAAGGATCTTCCATCCAAAGGCCTGGAGAGTGGACGCTCTCTCTTTCAGTTGGACATCAATGACAGTTTATGCCTTCCCACCTCTGCCTCTGCTGCCCAAAGTTCTATTGAAAACCAGAGCAGACAGACCAAAGATGATTCTCATTGCTCCGGACTGGCCAAGACAACACTGGTACCCACTCCTGAGGAGCCTGACACATTCCCCTCCATGGGCCCTGCCTCTAATGCCTCTTCTTCTGACTCAGCACAGCTTCAAAACTCTTCACAGCCAGCTAAAAACACTCGATCTAGCCGCATGGAAGATTCCTTAGCATCACAACAGGCCCTACTCTCCAAGGAGGTGCAGGATGTCATTTTGGAGGCCAGAAGGCCATCAACTAGAAAAGCTTACTCCGCAAAATGGAAACGTTTTTGTGTCTGGAATGAGAAAAAGGGCCAGGATCCTGGAAAACTGAATTTACCTCAAATACTACAATATTTGGCTGAACTGCTAAGCAGTGGACTTTCTTTCTCCTCCATCAAAATCCATGCCTTAGCCATTTCTGCAGAATACAACACTGATCCACCTTTATTCTTTCACCCTCTCTTAAGACCGTTCCTCAGAGGGGCTAAGAATCTAAGACCTCCAAGGAAACAACCAATACCTGCTTGGGATCTTAATTTCATTCTGGAAAAACTGACCTTGCCTCCCTTTGAGCCAACTGCCTCATCAGATTTGAAATATTTGTCCTGGAAAACAGCTTTCCTTCTGGCTATCACCTCAGCTCGTAGAGTTTCAGAACTACAGGCTCTCATGGCTGTCCAGCCTTTTATCATCTTCCATCAGGACAGAGTTTCCTTACGAACCAACCCGTCCTTTATGCCTAAAGTGGTATCCAGGGTAGCTTTAAATCAGGCCATACATTTACCTACTTTTTATCCTAATCCTCAAAACAAAGGGGAGAGATTACTACATTCCTTGGACATCCACAGACAACTGCGTTATTATTTGGACAGAACAAAGCCTTTCAGAAAATCAGAACAGCTCTTTGTGTCCTATGCGGTAGGAGCTCAAGGAAAGCCAATTTCCAAACAGACAATCTCAAAATGGATAGCCCACTGCATACGCTTTTGCTATTCCTTTCATGGCAAAACTGTACCTACAGGCATTAGAACTCATTCCACCAGGGCCACAGCCACCTCTGCAGCCTTCCTCAGAGGAGTTCCTACCAAGGATATTTTGGAAGCAGCTACTTGGAGATCTGTGCATACCTTCTCCAAGCACTACAACCTACCATTATACTCCAAATCTAGTGCAGGCTTTGCCACTGCAGTCTTGCAGGGCATTTTGGCTCCTAGTTCCACCTAGTGCCTACCACCCCTTTCTTAGCTTTGGGATTCTACCCATCTGTTATGACTGCAACTGTATGCACGATGAACATAGTACAGTTTTGTACCTACCATAAATGTAGATGTTCGAGTGCTAATACAGCTGCAGTCCAGGTTTCCCTCCCTCCTTCCCCTCTTGGGACAGGCCTATAGGCTAACACATCCTCATACAACCTGATTGGGGTTTTCATTTATGATGTATTTGCTTGCAACTACTGTATTTTGATTATATTGCACTGCATTAGTACACAAATTTATGTATTGCCTTCCTTCTGGGGGCACCTGACATCTGGGGCAAGAAAAACTGAAGAAAATGGCGTCGGCTGGTTCCTTTATACCCCTGTCGCACTGACGCCAGGGAAGAAGCGACAACAACCAACGCCGGACCTAGACTTTGGAATTCGGCCGACCGAGGACCCGCCTGACGACAGGAGAACCCATCTGTTATGACTGCAGCTGTATTCGCACTCTAACATCTACATTTATGGTAGGTACAAAACTGTACTTTTCGGTGCCAAGGAAAGTAGAATTGATATTGTCGATTTTTCATTCATTGCTCAACTGTTGGGCTCAAATCTGACCCTCTGATCCGACTCTGCTGCTTTTTACAGATCGTGGAACACTGAAAGCTCTTGAGCTTCTCTAACCCATAATGCAGTAGTCCCCTACCATACTCCAGATCTCGTTTTCTGCTTTCGCGTTCTGACGTTGGTTGCTGTTAGCTCTCGAGTATTTCTTGTGTTCAGTGAGTATTTTTGAAAATTAATCTTTTGTAATCTTCTGTATTTGAAATTTCTATCTTTTCAGCATCAGTTTCTAAGGTTCTAGATTTTTTTATCAAACATCTTTGATGAAGGTGCTAGTTCAACTGTTAAAGTGCAACAACTGCAATTTGAAACTTTTACATTGGGGTAAACAGTTCATCATTAGCCTCTTTCAAACTTTGCAAGGCGTTTATATGAGGAACTTTTCTTCTTAAACCCCCTATTAAAGATCCATCTCCCCATGGGATTTGAATTTATTTTACAATCCTTGACCCAGTCTCCTTTTGAACCATCAGCCAAATGTGAATTAAAATTTCTAACTTGGAGAATATCTTTTTAGTGGCCATTACATCTGTTAAGAGTATCAGAACTTCAAGCTCTGTCTTCTAAACTTACTTACTTGATTTTTCATAAGGATGGGATATCTTTACAAACAATTCCATTCTTCCTATGATGGTGTCAGAATCTAGTAATAAAACTATAAATCTTCCAGTTTTCTTTCCAGATTTTTCAGTCAAAGGCAGATATATGCTGCATTTGCTGGATGTTCACAGAGAGTTATGCTTGTATTTGCACACAACAAATAATTTCAGGAAATCAGATCAGTTGTCTCCTTTTTGGATTCAAAACTGGGTAAATTGGTTACCAAAGTGACCTTAACCAAATGGTTGACAGATTTGTATTTCATTTGTTTACCAAAAAGCAGGTTTGACTGTCTCAGAACTTTTAAAATCTCATTCTACTAGGTCTATGGCAACCTGATCAGTGTTTTTATCCAGGTTTTCCTTGGGAGATATTTGTGCAGCTGCAACTTGGGTTAACCCTTGTACCATTATTGAGCTTTACAGATTGGATCTGGTCTCTGGGGTAGAGCAGCCTTTGGCTTTCGTTGCTCAGAAATATCTCTAGAGTCCTTCCAGAATCCAGGTAGCCAGGGACTCTGTCCCAACAATTGAGGAATGAATGAAAATTGACAATGTCTGATAACTAAGTTATGTATTCACTGTAATGTTCCATTTGTGGTGTTCATTTTCATTCTTCAACTAACCTCCCTCTGTACAACCCCCCCTCCAATTTGACTTCTAGATGGATCAGAAGATGCTAGAGTAACCAATGTTCTTTTGTTTGAGCTCCAGATACTGGTATTTGTCCTTTTCATATTTGCTAAAAGTCAACAAACAAGATCTGAGGTATGGTAAGGGACTACTTAATTGTGGATAAGAGAGGAGGTCAAGAGCTTTCAGTGTTCCACGAGCTGTGAAAAGCAGGCAAGTTGGATCCGAAGGAAGGCTCCAATCCCAACAGTTGAAGAATGAAAATGCTTTCACTTCACAACTTGTTGCCCCTGCTTTCTCATTTGAATTTCTTGGTGACCTTAGATTTAACTCCTATTTGCCCAGATTTCAAGCATTTCATAGGGTTTTTCTGTGTCTGGATCACATTATCAGTTCTCTGCCCTACCCTTTGGGTTGTCCACTGCTCCAAGAGTGTTCACAAATTATCTAGCTCTTGGGATAGCCTACTGCAGACTGCAAGGTGTCCACATTTTTTCTTATTTAGATGACTTTACCTTTGCAGTCCCTCTTTCAGTGTGTCAGGATTGGTAGCATATCTAAATGACAACTGCATAGTCTTTTTTGAGACCCATTGCTGCTACTGCTTTTGAAACTGAGTATCCTTATTTCACATTGCCCTTGTTTCTGTCTCCAAATCATAGTATTTTATGACTGTCTCTCTTTGTACGCAAGTCACTATAATCGGTGGGTGTAGCAGTTTCAATGATCAATGCTACTTTTGCCTTCTTTTCATGGAGTATTATATCTGGTTTTCAGGCATCTGTTTTTCAAACTGTTGGTAATGGGTGACCCCATGTGATATAGACTTAATTTTTGTAATGCTTTGTGGCTCATGTTTCTTATGCTTCTCTATTACTTCAGTGTTGTAAAGTTTACATAATCGCCAATGCTACAGTCTTCCCACATTATTATGCCTTTCAGTATAGAAGACCGTCTGCCATTAGTGTATCACAGCCAGCAACAAGATGTGCAACTGTTTCCAATTCTATTTTACAAAACCTTCATTTGTCTGATTCTCTCATGTTCAATGGATTTTGTAAATCAACATGTATGTAGTCCACTATCCTGGGCCACCAATATTAACCTTTCGTCTTTTCGTTTAATTTCACCTCTCCTTAATCATTCCTGCTTCAGCTCCTGATCGACATGCGGTTGCTCCAGGAGTTTTCTGTACTTGCAACTTTATTTATGCCTTTTCCACATTTCTTGCCTTCTCATCTGATCCTTCACCTTATATTCTTTCTGTTGTTTTTTTGGCACATTCAGTTGTTGCCAAAATTTTGTCTACTTTTGTTTTGATTTCCATTCCTGCTACCCACTGATATGCTTCTGCTAAACTAAGCAGGGAAGTCATCTTAGACTTGTTCTCCTCGTGTTTTAAAACTTTCATTATGTTTGGATTTTGAGGTCAGCAGATAAGTATGCAGTACTGTGATTGCAGATTTTGGAATTGATTACATGTATTGGAGGCCCATACCACCTCCAGAACGGGGAACATATAGTCTTGCCATGCATTTATTTATATAAATCATTTGATAAGCATAAAGCATTTTTCTTTTTTCTTGTCTAAATGATCCATTACCTTTTGGGGACCAGTCAGTCACTCCAAAACTCTACATGTTAGAACACAAATAGCAAATTGGTTTATAGCTTTGAATTTGTTCCTAGATGTCACGGCAGATATTCTTCATGTTTCATTGTTGCAGTCATCACACTTGGGTTATCTGCCTGCAGGTAGCCCTCAGTCGGCCCGAATACCAGAGTCTTGGGATTTCTGCTTCGGATGCTGTTGCCTCATCCATGACGTCAGGGGTATAAAACATGCAGCTTACGCCATTACATCAGCTTTTCTTGTCGTGCAGGAGCCCAAAGCAGAAGCAATTTGCAAGTGCCGGTCGGCAGCTACCTGAAATTTTTGTTTTTCGAGTTTCAAGCCTGAAGTCTTCTAAAGCGAAGTACCCCATTAGGGATCCTTTTTTCTTGCTATAACTGATGGCAGAAAAGTTAACAATTGTCTTGTCTGTGGAAAGCAAATACCTCACAGAGATTTTCATTCTTACTGCGTCACCTGTTTAGGCCCAGACCACGAAGTCCCTTGCTGTCTGTTTTGTGCCTTGTTCAACTCCCGAACTATTCGTCATCGGGCTTTCTTTGTCTCAAATTTATTTCGCTCTCATTCTCCGTATTCTGAAATGGTGTCCGTAAGCCGTCTGACTACCGACCTTCAAAAAAATGCAAAGATAAAGACAGACCGCATAGGTCCAAAACTGCCGACGACACTTCCATTAAGCTAGTTGCCAGTCCACCGGTACTCGGAGAGGTGCTTTTGCAGCCCCTGTTACCCACTTTTACAGATTCGCAGGCATCTACTGAGGCCCATTCGGAGTCCTGTATGCCGCAAGATGCTTCTTTGACTATGGAACCTGTGGATGTCTCCACCTTGGATGGGTCCAGAGCCGCTGTGCAGGCACCGGCTTCTAAGGCTGTATTTAGACCTTCCAATGTTGGTTTTCACCGACTACTTCGTTATTTACTAAATCTAGCTAATTTCTCAGGCCCAGAGTTTGTGCACTACGCTTAGGAAACTGACGACCAAAGCACATTCTCAAGCTCCCATGCCACAGAAACAATTGCTTAGAATGGCTGAAGACCTCATTACTTTAATTAGGGGAAGCCAGCCTACCCCCGCTAAAAGACAAATAATTGATTTTCCTTCTGATTCTTCAGACCAGGAGTCTGATGCCTGTGACCCCTGTGATTACCAGGACATACCCTTGTCTACCAATGAGGACTCAGATGCAGAGGAGTCACTTCCCTCAGCCCCGACCTTTCTTTTGGTGAAACCTTCCATACCCTAAGAGCACTTCTGCTGGGAATGCCAGGACTACCCACAGTCCAAAAAGAGGGAATTTTTAGACTTGTCTCAGCATAGGCCTCTAGCTATTCCTGTCCTGGATGTTGTAGATGTCTTCGTGGAATCCAGCCTTACCCCTGATACTTTACCACCTGCTCCTAGAAAGCCTGACAGATATTACAGAGTACTAGACTCTCACAAATTTCTCTTTAAAAATCCCACTGCGGATCCAGAGACCATTTCCCAGGGACCTAAATGTATTAAGGCTTCTACAGCCAAAAACCCTACTGCTACGGACAGGGATTCTAGGGCTGTAGACAGATGGGGTAAGAAGGTATATACCTCTGCAACTCTTGCCATCAGGGCTTTAAATTCCCAGATGTTCATCGTGTTACACTGTTGCAGTCATCACTCTTGGGTTATCCTGCTGTCAGGCGGTCCCGCAGTCGGCCCGAGTTCCAAAGTCTTGGTCTGGCGTCAGTTGCTGTTGCTTCTTCCCTGACGTCAGTGCGCCAGGGTTATATAAGATGCATCTGACGCCATTTTCTTCAGTCTTTCTTTCTGCGCGGTGCCCGAAGCAGAAGCAGTTCACAAGTGCCGGTCGGCCGACTCCTGAGATTTTCAAATCGAATTTCAGACCGAAGTCTTCATAAAGCTAAGTACCCCGTTGGGGAACCTTTTCTTGCCTCAGTCCGATGTCAGAAAAAGTTAACAATTGCATTTCTTGTGGGAAGCAAATACCTCATAAGGACTTTCATTCTTAATGTATTCCTTGCCTAGGCCCAGATCACGACGTCACACGTTGTCGGTTTTGTGCTATTTCGCCCAACATTATTTTTGTAGGAAATTTAATTATACCATGCCATCGGAGCAACCGACGACCGGAATGCATAAAAAATGCAACGATAAGGACAGGCAGCCGAAATCCAAACCGGACTCCGAGGCCTCTGTTAGGCCAGTCGCCGGTTCTCCGGTTTTCAGTGAGGCGCCTATGCAGCCCCTGACGACTGCTGATTTAGAACCCCAGGCAACATCCGATTCACAAGCGGAGATTACTAGGCCTTCACAACCTTTACCTTTAGGCCCTTCCGACTCCATAACTGAAGGAGATTCCGGTGCAGTTGAAACGCCTTCAGTTACAGAAGGTGTCTTCAGACCGACTACACTCACTGTTAAATCCTATGCAAAACTGAAAACTCCTTTAAAAACAAAGAAGACTGCACAGCAGTCTCCAGTACAAGGCCCCATACCTAGAAAACAGATGCTTAAGATGGCTGAAGACTTAATTACCCTAATCAGGGGTTCCCATCCTGCTCCTGATAAAAGGCCAAGGCAGGAGGACTACGCTTCCTCTGACAAGGTTTCAATTTCCTCAGACTCTTCTGAGGAACAGGAATATTCCTTTCCCCCTTATGAAGATTCTGATGCTGAAGAGTCTATCCCTTCTGCATCTCCCCCAGAAGACTACTCTTTTGGGGAAACCTTACATACTATGAGGTAACATTTCCACTGGGAAGGCCAGGATTACTATGATTCTAAGAAAAGGCTCTGAGAGTTCCTTTTACTACCCCAGCACAGACCACTTGCAATTCCACCTGTGTTAGACATTGTGGATGATGTTTATTCAGAATGTAGCCTTAACCCAGATTCACTACCTCCTGCACCAGCCAAACCAGACAGATACTACAGAGTCCCTGACTCACAAATTCCTGTATAAAAGCCCTGTTGCTGACCCAGAAACCATTTCCCAGGGTCCCAAAGGGGTTAAGGCCCCTATTGCTAAAAATCCTGTGCCCTCTGAAAGGGATTCTAGAGCACTAGACAGATGGGGAAAGAAAGTATATACCTCAGCTACTCTTGCTATGAGGGCCTTAAATTGTCAGTTTCACATGCTGAAATATCAACAGTATCTGATGTCTCAAAACAAAAAATGCTCGCACATACAGACCAGCCAGATTACAAGGAAATGCAAAATTTGTTGCATTCAGCTGAACAAGTGGGAAAACATACTTTGCAATGTGGATTTGATTCATTGGAAGCTTCTTGTAGAGCAGCAGTGACAGGGTCTGTCATACGTAGGCATGCTTGGTTAAAAAAACAAACTTTACCTGATCATGTTAAAGCAAAGTTATTGGATGCACCATTACAGCAGGATGTTTTATTTGGTGTAAAAGCAGAAGAAGTTTTAAAGGAAATGGAGGATAAGGCAAAATGTATGCAGATGGTCAAGGATTTTTTACAGGTTCAACCTCCTCGTTTCAGCAGAAATTGGCCAACCAAAAACTAGTCCTTTCCAGCTTCTGCCAGACCACAGAGGGGCAGATACAGACACCCAAGAGGCAGAGGCCAGCCACAAGGTTCTTACCAGCCTCGACAATGGAGTGCCACAACCCAACAAGGAGGAGAAGACAGGTCTCAAACTACCAGAAGACAAACACAATGACTTACACCTCAGACTACCAAGCAAAACCCTCTTGGCAGCTCCCTTAGGGGGAAAACTAGCACTTTTTTGCAGACAGTTGGCACATCATCACAAAAGACAAATGGGTCCTAAATATTGTATCTCAAGGATACAGATTCAACTTTCACACTTTGCCAAGGATAAAAGGAATGCCAAACCTGCCACCAAATCAATGGGCAGAGGCTCAACAGCAAATTTCAGCTCTCATGGACATGAGAGCCATTCAACAGGTTCCTACACAGGAGCAAGGACAAGGATTTTACTCAAGACTGTTTCTAGTTCCCCGAAAGGACAAAGCCTGGAGACCCATTCTGGACCTCTCAATTCTAAACACATGCCTGGAAGTACCCACATTCAAGATGCTAACACTACAGCAACTTCTTCCCATGCCGGGCAAGAAGGCTTGGCTAGTAACGTTGGACCTCAAGGAGGCATACCTGTGAGTCCCTATCAGACAAAATTGCAGAAGATGCCTCCGATTTATTGCAGGTTCAACCCATTACCAATTCTCTGCACTGCCCTTTGGCTTATCTACTGCGCCCATGGTCTGCCTGGCACCAGTAATTGCATACTGCAGACAAAGAGGGATTCAAATATATCCATACCTGGATGACTGCCTTATTCAAGCAGAAAGCAAGGACATTCTATTAAAGCATCTGGCGTTTGTCAAAAACCTACCAAGTTGCCTAGGGTACACAGTAAATGAAAAGAAGTCAAAACTAGTGCCCTCACAAGACATATTATTCCTGGGTGCCAGCTTAAATACAACGGCCTAGATGGCTTATCTCACGTCAGACAAGCAAAAACAACTGACTCAATACTTCAAAATGATGGCAACAAAGACCCAACTCCTTGCAAGAAAAATTCTGCAGGCCTTGTGATTCATGGCATCTTGCATACTACTAATACCATTTGCAAAACTGCATATGAGGAAATTACAATGGTATCTGAAAAGCGTATGGACTCAACACAGCCACAGCTTGGAAACAATAGTTCCACTCATTCCCTGCCTTCAGCAGGAGTTTATATGGTGGGCTCAAGCATGTCACCTCAACAAGGGTCAGCCTTTTACCTTACCCACAGCCAGGCAAACTATAATAGCAGATGCATCGGATTATGCCTGGGGAGCACACATGGCAGGACAGTGTATTCAGGGCAAATGGTCTGCAAACCAAAGGCATCTAGATATTAATCAAAAAGAGATGCTAGCTGCACAAAATGCTCTAACAGCTTTTAAGGACCTCCTACATCCAGGACAATGCCTAATAAAGACGGACAACATCACAGTGATGTGGTACATAAACAAGCAAGGGGGCACACACTCCTACCCCCCCTATGCAGACAAGCAATGACCTTGTGGAACACAGCACTGACCTACCAAGTTCAACTACAAGCACAATTCCTGCCAGGAAAGAAAAACACACTGGCAGACGATCTAAGCAGAAACATCATAGATCCTCACGAGTGGAAACTAGATCCACAAGTATTGCAATGATAACTCAGAAATGGGAGAGCCCAGACATAGATCTGTTTGCTTCCCCCCAAAACTACCAACTACGGAAATTCTGCACAAGGACATACCACACACTAGCTTGGAAAGTGGACGCCCTCTCATTCAGTTGGAAAACATTGACAGTGTATGCCTTTCCTCCACTGCCTCTTTTGGCAAAGGTGCTGCTGAAAGCCAGATTTGAGAAGCCACAAATGATACTCATTGCTCCAGACTGGCCACGCCAACACTGGTATCCAATACTAAGGAACATGGCTCAAGGCCCACCATGGATTTTGCCTACAATTCCTCACCTGCTCACTCAGCAAAACAATCGGATTCTACACAGCCAGCTCAAGACTTTAAATCTGGCTGCATTGCAAATTGCCTAAATAACCAGTCAACACTTCTCTCTAAAGCTGTGATGGATGTCATTCTGGAGGCCAGGAGGCAAAGCACCAGGGAAGTCTATTCAGACAAATGGAAAAGATTCTGCGCCTGGAACCAGGCTAAAGGCCAAAATCCCCTTGTCCCAAACATTCCTCAGATTCTTCAATATTTAACTGAGATGTTGCACAAAGGACTTTCCTTCTCCTCTATTAAGATCCACGCCTCAGCTGTTTCAGCTCAATACAACATGGATCCTCCTATATTTTCACATCCATTACTAAGACAGTTCCTCAGAGGGGCTAAGAACATAAGACCGCCCCGGAGAGCACCAACACCAACTTGGGATCTCAACTTTGTTTGTTTGTTGAAATCTTGACCAATGGATGGGAGATCGCAGATATACCCCAGGGATTACCTCAGTGTCACTGCTCAGACAAGGCACAAAAAATATATAGTATGTTCCCCATACTAAAGAAGGGGTGGCGCACAAAAACTATAAGCTGCTAGGCTTGCAGCCTAGTGCATATAGCCTAGTATGAACTACCTATGAAAAGCTTATACTTCCGCCCTTTGAACCAGCTTTCACAGTTGATCTGCAGTTCCTATCATGGAAAACTGCCCTGCTGCTAGCAATAACTTCAGCATGAAGAGTCTCAGAACTACAGACCCTAATGGCAGTGGAGCCTTTCATCATTTTTCATCAAGATAGAGTCTCTTTACGAACTAACCCTTCCTTTATGCCAAAGGTGGTATCCAGTGTGGCCCTAAACCAAACCATTAATTTGCCCACCTTTTATCCAAACCCCCAGAACAAAGGGGAAAGGCTCCTACACTCTTTGGACATTCACAGGCAATTACGTTACTACTTGGATAAAACTAAGGCTTTCAGAAAATCTGACCAGCTCTTTGTATCCTGTGCTGCAGGATCTCAAGGAAAAGCTATCTCAGAACAGACCATTTCAAAATGGATAGGACATTGTATCCGTTTCTGCTACACACACCATGGGAAATCTGTGCCTGGTAACATCAGGCCCCATTCCACCAGGGCTACAGCAACATCAACAGATTTCCTCAGAGGGGTACCAACCAAGGATATTTTGGAGGCTGCAACTTGGAGTTCAGTGCACACCTTCACCAAGCACCATCACTTACCTCTATACTCTAAAACCAGAGCTGGCTTTGCCACTGCAGTTCTGCAGGGCCTACTAGACTCTCCAAACCCTGTTTAGTTCCACCACCCATCCTTAGCTTTGGGATTCAACCCAAGAGTGATGACTGCAGCAGTGTAACACGCTGAACATAGTACAGTTTTGTACCTACCATAAATGTAGATGTTCGAGTGTTTACACTGCTGCAGTCCAGGTTACCCTCCCTCCATCCCCTCTGAACTAGCTGGACTTATCCATTCCTTTCTATCCTATACAACCACTGTGGTGTATTTGCTTGTGACTGAAGGTATTGTTTTATTTTTATATGTATGTTTTTATATAGCAATATGTATTGCCTACCTATTGGGGGCACCTGACATCTGGGGCAAGAAAAACTGAAGAAAATGGTGTTGGATGCATCTTATCCCTGGCGCACTGACGTCAGGGAAGAAGTGACAGCAACCGACGCCGGACCAAGACTTTGAACTCGGGCCGACTGCGTTACCGCCTGACGGCAGGATAACCCAAGAGTGATGACTGCAGCAGTGTGAACACTCGAACATCTACATTTATGGTAGGTACAAAACTGTACTTTTCACATGTTGAAGTACCAGCAGCATATTATTGATCTAATTAAACAAAAAATGCTGTTGATTCCTGATTGTGCAAAAAATAAGGACTTACAAGACTTAATGCATTCTGCAAACCAAGTTGGTAAACATACTTTGCAGTGTGGTTTTGATGCCTTAGAAGTATCTTGCAGGGCTGCTGTCACTGGGTCTGTTCTGAGAAGGCATGCTTGGCTGAAGGCACAAATCTTGCCAGACCATGTCAAGGCAAAATTACTTAATGCTCCATTAAACCAAGAATGTTTGTTTGGCTCTAAAGCAGTATAAGTTCTTAAAAAGATGGAAGAAAAAGCTAAATCCATGCAAACTGTTAAAGATTTCCTACAGGTACAGCCACCTAGATTCAGTAGGCATTGGCCTTCAAAAAAATTGGTCCTTTCCATTTCCTTCCAGACCTTCTCAGCCCAAACCCAGGGGCAACGGACCACAAAGACTACAGTCTCAGGGTATGCACAGATCTAAACAATGGAGTGCTCCCTTCTCAAAAACTGGGAGTGGTAAGCCAACCCCTATGGAAAAAGTTCAGATTGACTTGTCCTTAACCCTTCCCAGCCATGCCCAAGTACTTGCACCCCTAGGAGGAAAACTCACCCTGCATGCAAAAAACTGGGAGTATATTACCTAGGACCGATGGGTCTTAAACATTGTATCCCAGGGTTACAGATTCTATTTCCACTCTCTGCCAACCCCAAGCGGATTGCTAGACCTTCCTCCAAACCAGTGGACAGAGGCCCAAAAGCAAGTACTTTCTCTTCTCAGTATCAGGGCTATTCAACCTGTGCCAACAGAGGAAAGGGGACAGGGTTTCTACTCCAGGCTGTTCCTGGTGCCCAGGAAAGAGAACTGTTGGCACTCTATTCTGGATCTGTCACCCCTAAACACCTTCCTGGTGGTACCAAAATTCAACATGCTTACAGTCCAGCAGCTCCTTCCTATGCTAGCCAAGGACTCCTGGCTAGTCACCCTAGACTTAAAAGAAGCTTATCTGCACATCCCCATAAGGGAATCTTGCAGGAAATATCTACATTTCAGGACAGGCTCTATGCACAATCAGTTCTCTGCACTTCCCTTTGGCTTATCTATGGTGCCCAGGGTATTCACAAAGTGCCTGACTTCAGCCATTGCTTACTGCAGGCAGAGAAATATTCAAATTTACCCATACTTGGGCAGTTGCCTGATTCAGGCAGACAGTCAGGAATTGCTACTTCAGCACCTGACATATGTAAAGAGACTCCTAATGTCTCTGGGATATGCCATCAATGAAAAGAAATCACATCTGGTACCCAGCCAAAAGAGTGTATTCCTGGGAGCAAGCTTGAACACAACTTAGATGGCATTCCTCACTCCAGAGAAGCAGGTTTATTTGAGAACTTATTTCAAACTACTAGCCACCCAAACCCAGCTATCTGAAGAAAAAATAATGCAAGCCCTAGGGTTCATGGCCTCATGTATTCTACTGATTCCATATGCAAGACTGCTTACGAGGAAACTCCAATGGTACTTAAAAAGTCTCTGGTGTCAACATTTCCAGGACGTGGAAGCAGCGATTCATATCATTCATTGCCTAAGGACAGAGTTCCTTTGGTGGGCAGTGGCTTGCAACCAGAACAAAGGGACTCCCTTTCTCTCAACCCCCTGCAGTCCAAACTCTGTCAACAGATGCATCAGACTATGCATGGGGGGCTGACATGGCAGGCAAATGCATTCAAGGCAAATGGAGCCCAGGACAAATTCACCTGCATATCAATCAAAAAGAAATGTTAGCTGTACAGAATGCACTGACAGCCTTCAAATACCTTATCCTGCCAGGGCAACTCCTGATAAAGACAGACACCACCACAGTTATGTGGTACATAAACAAGCAGGGGGAACTCACTCCTACGCACTCTGCAGGTTAGCCATTACCCTGGAACATAGCCTTAATCAACCAAGTGCACCTGCAAGCTCAGTTCCTGCCAGGCAAATAAAATTCACTGGCAGAAGGCTTAAGCAGAAATCTAATGGACCCACATGAGTTGAAACTGAAATCAAACTTCTAATACACAGGTGGGGGACACCAGAGGTGGACCTCTTTGCGTCCCCCCAAAACCATCAACTAAACAAATTTTGCACCAGAATTCCCCACAGCCAAGCTTGGAAAGTGGATGCCCTACCCTTCACATGGGAAAACCTCTCAATATATGCCTTTCCCCCTCTGCCCCTCTTTCCAAAGGTACTCCACAAGATCAAACATGACAGACCAAGGACAATCCTTATTGCACCAGACTGGCCACACCAGCAGTGGTACCCACTCCTACGCAGTCTGACAGCAGTGCCACCCTGGCACCTACAGCAGACCCCTCTCTGCTGTCCCAGCAGGAGGGACAGATTCTGCATCCTCAGCTGCAAACCCTGAACCTGGCAGCCTGGATTATTCCCTGAATACATCACGAGCAACCCTTAGGAAGCAGGTGCTGGATGTTATCCTTGAGGCCAGGAGGCCCAGTACTAGGAAATCTTATTCAGAAAAGTGGAATAGATGCGGTTCTTGGAGCCAGTCTCAAGGGAAGGACACAGCCGTGCCCTCCTTGCCTCAAATCCTAGATTATCTAGCAGAGCTGCTCCACAAAGGCCTCTCCTTCTCATCAATTAAGATTCATGCCTTTGCCATCTCAGCTCTTTACAACACTGAGCCACCCCTCTTCTCTCACTCTCTGATGAAACAGTTCCTGAGAGGAGCTAACACTTTTAAGACCCCCAAGGAGAGCTCCCACTCCTGCCTGGGACTTTAACTTTGTACTAGAGAAGCTCACGCTTCCCCCTTTTGAGCCTGCTGCTATAGCAGAGTTAAAATTCCTCTCTTGGAAAACAGCCTTACTGCTAGCCATCACTTCAGCAAGAAGAGTGTCTGAGTTACAGGCCCTTATGGCTGTGGAACCCTTCATTATCTTCTATGCGGACAGGGTTTCCCTCAGGACTAACCCATCTTTTATGCCCAAGGTGATATCCAGTGTGGCTTTAAACCAATCCATCACTTTGCCAACCTTTTTCCTAATCCTCAGAATAAAGGTGAAAGGATCCTGCACTCCTTGGACGTCCACAGACAGTTCAGGTTCTACCTTGACAGGACTAAACCTTTCAGAAAGTCTGACCAGCTGCTGGTCAGCTTTGCTACCGGGGCAGAAGGCAAGGCCAGTTCGAAACAAACTATTTCTAAATGGATAGCACACTGCATCCATTTCTGCTACAAACACTATGGAAAACCTACCCCACAGGGGATCAGGCCTCATAACACTAGGGCTACCTCAACCTCTACAGCTTTTCTTAGGGGAGTCCCTACCAGAGACATCCTGGAAGCTGCAACCTGGAGATGTCCTTCAAGAATGCAACTGCAGTCATAACATGTGGGTTGTCCTGCCTCAGGCAGCCCTCGGTCGGCCGGATTCCAAAGTCTGGGTCCGACGTTGGCTGATGTCACATTTCTCTCCGACGTCAGAGCGGCTGGAGTACATAAGCATCAGCCGACGCCATTTTCTTCAGTCTTTCTTGCTGCGCGGTGCCCGAAGCAGAAGCAGTTCGCAAGTGCCGGTCGGTCAGCTCCTGTATTCTACGATACCGAAGTCATCAAAAAGCTAAGTACCCCGTTGCGGACCTTTTCTAGCCTCAGCCGATGTCAGAAATTACTGAAAAAGTTAACAATTGTCTTTTTTGTGGTAAACAAATACCTCATAAGGATTTCCACTCTTACTGCCTACCTTGCCTGGGCCCAGACCACGACGTCTCGGCCTATGTAGCCTGTGCTCGCTTCAACAAGCGCACTCTCAGGCGCCGGGCGGAGTTCGCTGAAGACTTTTTCGGCGATAAATTTACTTACACCATGCCGTCGGATCTTCCGACATCGCAAACTCCCAAAAAGAGAAAAGACCGGGACCGACATCCTCGGCCTGCGTCTACCACCGACTCCACGCCAAAACCTAGCGCGAGTGCTCCGGTTCCCTCTGAGACGGTCTCTCCACCGCTATGAACCGAAGCTACCGCATTACCGACGACTCCGATTCCAGACATTACTCCGCCAGTTATAGACTTTCCTCCGGATACCGAAACCGAGGAAGTGCCCGAGACCATTGCTGTAGACAAGGTCACTCCTGCACGTGGAGCTGCCAGGCCTCCTATGGCCATGTCTATTAAGGCCTACTCTAGGGCTAAGGCAGCCAGCAAAACTAAGCATATTACTACCAAATCCTTACCTCAGCCGACTCCGGAGACACAAATTATGTCCATGGCTGCTGATTTGATTTCCATGATTAGAGGTTCACAGGCCCATCCTGAGAGAGCATCCCAGCCACCTCCTGATAAAAGGCCCCGGGTTGAACCCTCTGACCCTTCTCCTTCAGATGAAGACTCTGAGGACTCTGTCCACTCTGATAGCCAGGAAGAGCTCTTCCAGACCTATGAGGACTCGGATGCAGAAGATTCCATACCTTCGGCCTCCCCTCCTGAGGATATTTCTTTTGGGGAAGTTCTGCACACCATGAGGGAACATTTCAAGTGGCAGGGTCAGGAATATTCTGATTCTAGGAAACGCCTTAGGACTTTCCTTAAGAAGCCTCAGCACAGGCCCTTAGCTATTCCTCCTGTACTTGATGTTCTGGATGATTTGTATTCTGATTCTAGTGCTACCCCTGATTCCCTTCCTCCTGCTCCAGCCAAGCCAGACAGGTATTACAGGGTCCCAGAAACTCATTCCCATTTATTCAGGGCCCATACTGCTGATTTGGAAACTATTTCACAGGGGCCTAAAGGAGTTTCAGCCTCCACCTCAAAAAATCTTTGCCCTCCAACAGGGAAGCAAGGTCATTAGAGATGGGGTAAAAGGTTTACACATCCACTACCTTATCTATGAGAGCTTTAAATTGCCTTTTTCATATGTTCCAATATCAGGATTATCTCTTAGAAGATTTACAAAAAACATTAGCTTCTCCTGATCCTTTAGACAGGAAGACTTTGCAGGAAGCTGTACATAACACTCAGCAAGTAAGCAATCACTTCCTGCAGTGTGGATATGATGCACTGGAAGCTTCATGTAGGGCAGCTATGACAGGGGCAGTGATGCGTAGGCATGCTTGGTTAAAAGATCAACCTCTACCAGATCATGTAAAAGCAAAACTTCTGGATGCACCCTTGGAAAAGAACAAGCTTTTTCTCTGTTTGCAGAAAACTGGCACAGACTGACAAAGGACAAATGGATTTGGGACATTATAGACCGAGGGTACAGGTTTCATTTTCATACCTTACCAAGAAAACAAGGCATGCCAAATCTACCACAACATCAAAGGGCAGAGGCTATCAAGCAAATCACTCTGCTGACTCGAATGAAAGCAATAGAAAGAGTTCCACAACAAGAACACGAACAGGGGTTTTACTCAAGACTGTTCCTTGTTCCAAGAAAAGAATCTCAATGGAGACCAATACTGGACTTGTCCGCATTAAACACCTTTCTCATAGTACCAAAGTTCAAAATGCTGACTCTACAGCAACTCCTTCCCATGCTGGGCAAGGAGTGGCTGATTACTCTGGACCTCAAGGAGGCATACCTGCATGTCCCTATCAGACACAGCTGCAGAAGATACCTCAGATTTCTTGCAGGGCCAGAGCATTATCAATTCTCAGCATTGCCATTTGGCTTATCTACTGTGCCCAGAGTGTTTACAAAATGCCTGGCTTCAGTAATTGCTCATTGCAGGCTCCAGGGTATACAAATTTACCCGTACCTGGACGACTGCCTCATACAAGCGGACGACAAATTGATGTTGACAAAAAATCTGGATTATGTCATACGATTACTTCAAGCTCTGGGATATACAGTCAACTTCCAAAAGTCAAGACTGCAGCCATCCCAGCAAATAATCTTCTTAGGAGCCAAACTAGACACAGCCTCTCAGATGGCTTACCTGACAGAAGACAAGCAAGAGAAGTTAACTCAATACTTCAAAGGTTTAGCAAAACTCACCCAGATGACTGCAAGGAGATTCCTACAGGCCCTGGGTTACATGGTATCCTGCATTCTACTGGTTCCATTAGCAAAACTACACATGAGAAAGCTTCAATGGTACCTAAAAAGCGTTTGGTCTCAGCACAGCAACAACTTAGAGACAATCATACCACTCATTCCATGCCTACAAAAGGAATTCCTATGGTGGGCCTCGGTGAGCCAGGAAAACGCAGGTATGTCATTCAAAAAACCACAGATAACACAGACCATGACTACAGACGCCTCAGACCTCGGATGGGGGGGCGCACATGGAAGGCAGGTGTATACAAGGACAATGGTCTCCAAAGGAAACACATCTGCATATAAACCAAAAGGAAATGCTGACAGTAATGCATGCTATCGAGGCTTTTCAAAACCAACTCCAGCAAGGCCACTTAATGATACGGACAGACAACACCACTGTGATGTGGTACATAAACAAGCAGGGGGGCACCCACTCTTACCCCCTTTGCAGACTGACAATGCAGCTTTGGGAGAAATCACTGAGCCTAAACATCCAGTTACAATCCCAGTTTGTTCCAGGAAAAGACAATGTGTTGGCGGACAGCCTAAGCAGGAATTTCACAGATCCACACGAGTGGAGGTTACATCCAAAGGCTTTCAGACAACTCACTTCGACATGGGGCAAGCCAGAAGTGGACCTATTTGCCTCGCACCTCAATCATCTTCTACCAAAATTTTGCACAAGGACATACCATCCAAAGGCTTGGAAAATAGATGCCCTTTCATTCAACTGGAACTCCCTAGCAATCTATGCATTCCCACCTCTGCCACTGATGACCTCAGTATTACTAAAGATCAAAGCAGAGAAGCCCAAGTGAATCATAATAGCTCCGGATTGGCCAAGACAACACTGGTACCCACTACTACGGAGCATATGTCACACCAGGAGGTGGGCCCTCCCTCAGTGGCCCCTACTTTTGACTCAACACAATTTCGAAACACTGCATCCAAACCTTCAGACATTGCAGCTAACAGCCTGGGAGATCCCATGAATAACTTCAGCTTATCTCTCTCCAAGGAAGTTCAGCGGATACTAACAGAGGCTCGAAGACCATCCACCAGAAAGGTTTACTTAGCAAAGTGGAAAAGATTCAGCAATTGGAATACCAGCAAAGGACATGATGCATCATTACTGAACATCCCACTTATCTTGGAATATTTGGCAGATATGTTACAGAGCGGCCTCTCATATTCTTCAATAAAGATACATGCATCTGCTATTTCAGCTAGATACAACACTGATCCTCCTGTTTTCTCTCACCCCTTACTAAGACAATTCCTCAGGGGAATCAAGAACATTAAGCCACCAAGAAAGGCCCCAGTGCCAGCCTGGGACCTCAATTTTGTCTTAGAAAAACTGACTCTACCTCCTTTTGAGCCAGCAGCTTCAGTTGACTTGCAATTCCTCTCATGGAAAACAGCTTTCCTGTTGGCAATTACCTCAGCAAGAAGGGTTTCAGAGCTTCAGGCCCTAATGGCAATACCACCCTTTATTATTTTCCACAGAGACAGGGTTTCATTAAGGGCCAACCCTACTTTTATGCCAAAGGTGGTATCTAGGGTTTCTCTAAATCAAGCCATTCATCTGCCTGCTTTCTTCCCCAACCCTGAGAACAAGGGGAAAGGCATTTGCATACCTTGGACATTCATAGACAACTTCGATACTACCTGGACAGAACCAAGGCCAGTAGGAAGTCTGAACTGCTTTTTGTAGCCTACGCCCCTGCAGTCCAAGGAAAAGCAATTTCAAAACAGACTATTTCTAAATGGATTGGACATTACATCAGATTCTGTTATTCCTTTCATGGAAAGACTGTTCCAGCCTATGTCAGACCACATTCTACCAGAGCTACAGCCACCTCTACAGCATTTTTAAGAGGGGTGCCTACAAAGGACATTCTAGAAGCTGCTACGTGGAGCTCCGTGCATACATTCTCCAAACACTACAACCTCCCTCTATATTCCAGATCCAGAGCAGGCTTTGCTTCGGCAGTCCTGCAGGGTTTGATTGCCACACCATCTCTTTCCTAGAGCATACCTCCTCCCCCAGCTAAGCTATGGTATTCTACCCACATGTTATGACTGCAGTTGCATTCTTGAAGGACATAGTACAGTTTTGTACCTACCATAAATGTAGATGTCCGATAGACATGCAACTGCAGTCGGTTTTCCTCCCTCCATACCCCTCTATGCCTAGGGTCCACTCCTATCCCCCTTACTCTTAGCTGGGGATATCTGTTATGGTGTATTTGTTTTATTGCTCATGTATTTGTTTGGAATCCTGTTTTTTTCTTCCAATTTGATTACAGCCTTCCTTGGAGGCACCTGGCATCTGGGGGAAGAAACACTGAAGAAAATGGCGTTGGCTGATGCTTATGTACCCCAGCCGCTCTGACGTCGGAGAGAAATGCGACATCAGCCGACGTCGGACCCAGACTTTGAAATCCGGCCGACCGAGGGCTGCCTGAGGCAGGACAACCCACATGTTATGACTGCAGTTGCATGTCTATCGGACATCTACATTTATGGTAGGTACAAAACTGTACTTTCTGTACACACCTTCAAGCATTACCACTTACCTATCTTTTCCAAATCCAGAGCTGGATTTGCCTCAGCAGTCTTACAAGGCCTGCTAGCCAGCCCTTCTACTTTGTGACTGCCTCCACCTTTCCTCAGCTTTGGGAATCAACCCAAGTGTGATGACTACAACAGTGAAACACGAAGAACATAGTACAGTTGTGTACACTTACCATAAATGTAGATGTTCGAGTGTATTCACTGTTGCAGTCCTGGTTACCCTCCCTCCAGCCCCTTGTCTTTCAGTACTTTCTACCTATCCTCTTTTTTGGCCATATCTTATGGAAATGGTGTTTACTTTTTACTGGAGGTGTTCCACACCATTTGATTGCTTCCTATTTGGGGGGCTCCTAACATCTGTGGCAAGAAAAACTGAAGTAATGGCGTTGGCTGCATGTTTTATACAACTGATGTCATGGATGAGGTGACCGCATCCGATGCAGAAATCCCAAGACTCTGGTATTCAGGCCGACTGAGGGCTACCTGCAGGCAGATAACCCAAGTGTGATGACTGCAACAGTGAATACACTCGAACATGTACATTTATGGTAAGTGTACGCAACTGTGCTTTTTAAGTATTAATTTGTCTAAAATATTCTTTACTAAGTTTTGTTTGCATTTGTTCGTGTTTTATTCAATCCTTCATGAATTGTCAAATATTTATACACTCCCTCCTATTCAAGTTCCTTTGTCACATTCCTCTTTCAGACTGATATTTTCTTGGTGCTGCAGCTTTCCTGCTTTAAATGTTGCTTTTGCACATTTATCACGACCAGATGACATTTTTATATCATCTGAGAAAGCTTTGACCACTTGCAGTTGTGCTTTCAGTTCTTCGTATGATGAAAAATGCAGATGTTCATCGTGTTTCACTGTTGCAGTCATTACACTTGGGTTATCCTGCTGGCAGGCTACCCGCAGTCGGCCTGAATTCCAAAGTCCTGGTCCGGCGTCTGTTGCTGTCGCCTCTTCCCTGACGTCAGTGTGCCAGGGGTATAAAAGATGCAGCCAACTCCATTTTCTTCTGTCTTTCTTGCTTCGCGGTGCCCGAAGCAAAAGCAGTTCGCAAGTGCCGGTCAGCCGACTCCTGAGATTTTCGAAATTTCAGATCCGAAGTCTTCTATAAAGCTAAGTACCCCATTGGGGAAACTTTTTTCTTGCTCCAGACCGATGTCAGAAAAAGTTAACAATTGTATTTCTTGTGGGAAGCAAATACCTCATAAAAGGATTTTCATTCTTACTGTATTCCTTGCCTAGGCCCTGACCACGACGTTGCTAGTTCTCAGTTTTGTGCTAGATTTAACCAATGCACTATTAAGCGTCTGTACGATTTTGCTTTTCATTACTTTGGCCAAAGGTTTAACTACATAATGCCGTCGGAACAACCGACAACCGGAGTTAATAAAAAAATGCAAGGAAAAAGAAACGGACAGGCATTCGAGGTCCAAAACCAACGACAAAGCCTCTTCTAGGCCAGTCACCGGTTCTCAGTGAGACGCTTTCGCAGACCGTGACACCCGCTACCTCAGAGCCACAGGCCGCCTCAGACTCCCACGTGGAGACAACTAGGCCTCTGGATACTCAAGGTATTGGGCCTTCGGAAACTAATCCCTCAGATGGGTCCGGAGCCGCTGAGCAGGCATCGGCTTCTGAGGGTGTTTTCAAACCTACACAGCTTTATATCAAGCCAACTTCTGCATCCAAGATAAATACTAAAACAGTTTTAAAGACAAGGAAACAAGTACAGCATTCTCCAGGACAGACTTACATGCCTAAGAAACAGATGCTCAAAATGGCTGAAGACCTAATTACTTTGATCAGGGGTTCCCATCCCCCTCCTGATAAGAGGCCTAGGCAAGAATACTGAATATGATTCCTCTGATCAGGTTTCCATTTCCTCTGACTCCTCTTCAGAACAGGGATACTCTATTCCTCCCTATGAGGATTCTGATGCTGAAGAATCTATTCCTTCAGCTTCTCCTCCTGAGGATTACTCATTTGGGAAAACCCTGCAGACCATGAGGGAGCATTTCCACTGGGAGAGCCAAGATTATTCAGATTCCAAGAAAAGGTTCAGAGACTTTCTTTTACTACCTCAGTACAGACCTCTTGCAATTCCACCTGTTCTAGACATTGTAAATGATGTATTTTCAGAGTCCGGCCTGTCTCCCGACTCTTTACCTCCTGCACCTGTTAAGCCAGACAGATATTACAGGGTTCCAGATTCTCATACATTTATATATAAAAACCCTGCTGCTGACCCAGAAACTATTTCTCAGGGTCCCAAAGGGGTCAAGGCTGCTACTGCAAAAAACCCTGTCACCTCGGATAGAGATTCTAGGGCACTGGACAGGTGGAAAAAAGTTTACACTTCTGCTACCTTGGCTGTAAGGGCTTTAAATTGTCAGTTTCATATGCTTAAATATCAGCAGTACTTAATGCCTCTGTTAAAACAGAAAATGTTGACAAATTCCGAATTTTCTGAGAACAAGGAATTGCAGGATTTATTGCATGCAGCTGAACAAGTGGGAAAACATACTTTGCAGTGTGGTTATGATTCACTGGAGGCCTCTTGCAGGACCGCTGTAACAGGATCTGTCATTAGAAGGCATGCTTGGTTAAAGGAACAGACTCTGCCTGATCATGTTAAAGCAAAATTATTGGATGCTCCATTACAGCATGATACTTTTTTGGTGTTAAGGCAGAAGAGGTGTTGAGGAAAATGGAGGATAAAACTAAATCTATGCAGACAGTGAAGGCACACTTTACAGGGAGAGCCACTCGGATTTAGCAGGAACTGGCCTTCTAAGAATTGGTCCTTTCCCGTGTCAGACAGGCCACAAAGAGGCAGATACAGATGCCCTAGAGGCAGACAACAGCCCCAGGGCTCATACAGGCCCAAACAATGGGGTGCTTCTACCTCGAAAAGTGGAGAAGACAAATCGCAGCCATATAGGAAACAGTCCCAATGACTTCCCTCTGCCAATGCCAAGCATTTATCTTTTGGTAGCACCCTTAGGGGAAAGCTAGCACTTTTTTCACAAAATTGGCACACGATCACCCAAGACAAATGGGTCTTAAATATAGTCTCTCAGGGCTACAGGTTCCACTTTCACACCCTTCCAGAGGCAAAAGGTATGCCAGACCCGCCACACAATCAATGGGCAGAGGCACAAAACCAAGTTTCATCTCTCATGGACATGAGGGCTATTCAGCCAGTGCCACAACAAGAGCAGGGACAAGGATTTTACTCAAGACTTTTCTTAGTACCAAGAAAGGACAAAGAAATGGAGACCAATTCTGGACCTGTCTATTCTAAATAATTTTCTGGACATTCCGAAATTCAAAATGTTGACTCTGCAGCAGCTTCTGCCCATGCTGGGCAAGAAGGCATGGCATGTAACGTTGGACCTCAGAGGCATACCTGCATGTCCCAATCAGACAATCTTGCAGAAGATACCTCAGATTCATAGCTGGCTCAATGCACTACCAATTCTCTGCACTGCCCTTTGGCTTATCTACTGTGCCCAGGGTCCTCACAAAATGCCTGGCACCAGTAATTGCATTTTGCAGATAAAGAGGAATTCAAATATATCCCTACTTGGATGAATGCCTTATTCAAGCAGAGACCAAAGACATTCTACTAAAGCATCTGGAGTTTGTAAAAAGATTACTAATTTGCCTAAGGTACACAGTAAACGAAAAGAAATCAAAACTAGTACCCTCTCAAGAGATAATATTCCTGGGTGCAAGCTTAAATACAACTGCCCAGATGGCTTATCTCACGCCAGACAAACAAAGGCAACTGACTTCTTACTTTGAAAGCATGGCAACAAAGACCCAGTTATCTGCAAGAAAAATTCTGCAGACTGTGGGCTACATGGTCTCCTGCATTCTGATAATTCCATATGCAAGACTGCATATGGGGAAACTACAATGGTATCTAAAAAGTGTTTGGACTCAACATTGCCACAGCCTGGAATCATTAATTTCACTCATTCCCTGCCTACAAGAGGAGTTTCGATGGTGGGCACAGGCCTGTCACCACAACAAGGGACAGCCATTCACTTGACCCACAGCCAGGCAAACACTAACAACAGATGCATCAGATTATGCCTGGGGGGCCCACATGGCAGGAAAATGTATTCAGGGCACATGGCCCCCAAGCCAAAAGCATCTTCACATCAATCAAAAAGAGATGCTAACTCTACAAAATGCCCTGACAGCCTTCAAGGACCTATTTCATCCAGGACAGCTGCTGATAAAGACGGACAACACCACAGTCATGTGGTACATAATCAAGCAGGGGGCACACATTCCTACCCCCTCTGCAGGCAAGCCATGATTTTGTGGAACACAGCATTGACCTACCGAGTACACCTGCAAGCGCAGTTCCTGCCAGGAAAAACAAATGCTCTGGCAGATGAGCTAAGCAGAAACCTCATGGATCCTCACGAGTGGAAACTAGATCCACAAATCTTCAGCATGATAACAAGGAAATGGGGATGCCCAGACATAGATCTTTTTGCCTCCCCTCACAACTGCCAACTTCAGAGATTCTGCACAAGGACTTATCACAAACAAGCATGGAAAGTGGATGCCTTGTCATTCAGCTGGAACAACCTTACAGTATATGCCTTTCCTCCACTGCCTCTGCTCCCCAAGGTACTCCTAAAGGTCAGACAAGAGAAGCCACAAATGATACTGATTGCCCCAGATTGGCCACGCCAACACTGGTACCCAACCCTAAGGAGCTTGTCCCAAGGCCTAGCCTGGACAGTGCCTCAAATTCCTCATTTACTGACCCAACAAAACAATCAGATCCTCCACAGCTAGCTCAGAACCCTAAATCTAGCTGCATGGCAGATAGTGCAACCATTCAGAATACACCTCTCTCTAAAGCAGTTATGGATGTTATTTTAGAGGCCAGGAGGCCCAGCACCAGAAAATCTTATGCAGAAAAATGGAAAAGATTATGTGCTTGGAACCAGGCACAAGGGATTGACACACTTGTTCCAAATATTCCTCAGATTTTACAATATCTAACTGAGATGCTGGACAAAGGCCTATCCTTCTCATCAGTTAAGATCCATGCTTCTGCCATTTCAGCTCATTACAATACAGACCCACCTATTTTTTCACATGCATTGCTTAGGCAGTTCCTCAGGGGGGCCAAAAACATAAGACCTCCAAGGAGAGCACCAATACCTGCACGGGACCTCAATTTTGTCTTGAAAAAACTCACACTGCCTCCTTTCGAGCCAGCCAATACAGCTGAGATAAAATTCTTATCCTGGAAAACAGCTCTGCTCCTAGTAATAACTTCAGCAAGAAGAGTCTCAGAGTTACAGGCATTAATGGCTGTGGAACCTTTTATTATCTTCCATCCGGACAGGGTTTCTCTAAGGACGAACCCAACATTTATGCCTAAGGTAGTGTCCAGTGTGGCTCTTAACCAAACCATTCATTTGCCTACTTTTTACCCAAACCCACAGAATAAAGGGGAGAGACTTCTGCATTCTTTGGACATACACAGACAGCTACGCTTCTACTTGGACAAAACTAAAGCTTTCAGAAAGACTGAGCAACTTTTAGTGACATATGCTGCAGGATCACAAGGAAAGGCTATCTCAAAGCAGACTATTTCAAAATGGATAGGACACTGCATTAATTTCTGCTATTCACAACATGGCAAATCAGTGCCCAAGGGCATTAGACCACATTCTACCAGGGCAGCAGCCACCTCAGCAGCCTTCCTCAGAGGAGTACCAACCAAGGATATTTTGGAGGCTGCAACTTGGACTTTAGTACACACTTTTACTAAGCACTACCACTTACCTCTTTACTCTAAATCCAGAGCAGGCTTTGCCACTGCAGTTCTGCAGGGCCTTATAGCCACTCCTAATTCTATTTAGACCCTGCCGCCCAACCTCAGCTTTGGGATTCAACCCAAGTTTAATGACTGCAAGAGTGAACCTACCATAAATGTAGATGTTCGAGTGTATTCACTGTTGCAGTCCAGGTTACCCACCCACCATCCCCCTTTCTGTGCTGGGACTTAACTGTACTTCTCCATCCTATACAACCTATGTGGTGTATTTGCTTGTAGATGACGGTATTGTTTATTTTAGTGCATGCTTTTATAAGCAATGTTTTTTAACCTACCCTTTTGGGGGTACCTGACATCTGGGGCAAGAAAAACTGCAGAAAATGGCGCCTGCTGCATCTTTTATACCCCTGGCGCACTGATGTCAGGGAAGAGGCGACGGCAACCGACGCCGGACCAGGACTTTGGAATTCAGGCCGACTGCGGGTAGCCTGCCAGCAGGATAACCCAAGTGTAATGACTGCAACAGTGAATACACTCGAACATCTACGTTTATGGTAGGTACACAACTGTACTTAAGTCATCCAGAAAAAGAAGCTAAGTCTTTATACTTAGTTGTTTTCTGGGAGCCAAATTGTAACCATGACCTAATATGTTAAGTAGCAGCTTAATGCATTCAAGGGCAACACAAAAGAGCAGCATTGACAGTCACCCTGGAAAATACCTTTGAACTTTTATCCCTGGGATACTAATAGCTTAACTGCAAAGTGGTTTGCCACTGTTTCACGGGCAGTTTAATGTAAATGATCAATGTAGGTGCATCTTGCACATCTGTAAGCACTCCTTTGTACATGAATGTGGAATGATGTCATATGTTTTTTTGTAGCCTATCCAGGCCATCCTTGGATTCTTCCCCTTTTTCAATTTTCTATTGTGACTTTAACAAAAAATGATCCTCTGTTCCTTATGACTTACTTTTATTACCCTTTAGCTCTATTGCCTTTTCTTCTAAATTACTTTAAACCCTGTTGCTATCAATTCCAGTATATAGTTTATACATTGACGGAAGGCAGGTTATTGGCATATAGTTTTTAGGTTCAGTCTTAAGGAGGAATATCATTTTTCCCTGTTAACCATGTTGGTGTCTTTTGGGGATGCATATATAAGTAGTTCTTACTCAGGGCTAAATCTTTGTGTAGAAATGTTAATACCTTTAGCCAAAAGTTAAGTACTGCATCTGGGTTTGGGATTTTCCAGTTAGGAGCTATTCTTAATTTTGATTCAGTTTCTGTGGCCATTAACGTCATCCCATTTCATATCCTGTATTAGACTTCTTACTGTTTCTTTTACTTCTGTCCATTCAGCATCTTTATGTTCCTCAGGGTGTTCAAAGATGTTTCTCCAAAATGTCTGTCTGTTCTTTTTTTTTTAGTGGTATTTCCATGCCTTTTGCTTTGTTTTCCAGTTCTCTATGCAGATTTTTAGGGTCATCAATTAATTGCTTTTTTCATACTTTTCCTTTATATTTATCTGCATTACCTTCTAAGTTTTTCTGTCTTTATCCATAGCTTTAGTTTATTATTTCCAGTATTGTATGATAGACCCTAGTCTATTCTGATACTGTGTTGCTTTTTTCATGCTTTTCTAACTATTTCTGTTGATCTTTTCCCTCTTTTGTACTCTTCTAACCAGGGGCATGTCTTGTCTTAATTGCTTTTTAGTTTTTCTATTCTATGCTTCTGCGATGGCATTTGATTTCTTCTCTTATTGCTCTGTGTTTTTGTGATAAGACTTTACCTGTCATTAATTTAGCTGCATAGTAATATATCCCATTTACTTCTGTTTTATTACGTGAATTTATGTGAATAGCCTTAATTACTGTGTTAATTTGTTTAATCAAATTTATGATATTTTGTGCCTTACTGCCTTTCTGTAATGTGTTTTTTCATTGATCTCAATATGTCTATCCATCTCTGTTAAATCAAGCAACTCTTCCCTTTGCTCATTTTCCTCTAAACTAAGGGCACCTTCTTTGTTCTCCATTTCCTGTGGGCATTCTACTGAAAGTTCCAGAACATCTTCCTGTGACGGGGTGGGGGTGGAGGTGGGCATCCTGGCCCTGGCCTAACCACATTGTAGGAATGTTTCCATGTCTTGAGGATTCTACGCTGTCATTTTTTCCAGTCTTGGCACCAGTGTGCCTACGAAGATTGGGCACTTTCTTTTCCTAGGACTTGTGCACGCACTTGTTTTTTTTATATTTTAACCTAGTTCTGTCCATGATATATGCGATATAAAATATGGTCTATATATCATTGTTGTCTTGGCGAGACGTTGTTAAAAACAGGGTCCACCTCAATTCCAGCAATACTATTCTACTTTGCTTGCTGATTTTTGTCATGTGTCCATTCAGACCCCCACTTGAAAAAGATACAATAGTATCTAAAATCTCTGTGGTTCCAGCATCTACAGCCATTAACTTTTCAAATTCCAGTCTTGGCATTTGTGAAAAAAAGAGATCATGTGGTGGAGACAAATTTTTTTTTAATCCAGGTCTGCCATTCTCGCATCCTGCTCTAGCACAGTCTGCCACAACCAACTCTTCAGACTTTGCTTGGGGAGCAGTATCATTGGGTATAAAATGCAGGGTCTTTGGAACAAGAAGACAAACTGAAATACACACAGTAGATAATAGCTCTTGTAAGTGCTGCCAACTCTGTTTTGTCCCCTGGGACCTCTTCAGGTGCTCACAGACAACACCACAGTCATGTTGTACATAAACAAGCAAGGGAGAACCAGATCTTACCCCCCCCCACCACCACCCCGCAGTGCAGACTAGTCATGTTAGCATGGAATATAGCTATACAGCACAGTGTTCTACAGGATTCTTAAATCATGTTAGAGCAAAACTGTGTGGCAGACAGACTGAGCAGCACCAGAACAGACTCTCAGGACTGGAAACTGAATAAGGGGATTTTCCAAGATTTTGATACATCTGTGGGGAACAGATCAAGTACATTTTTTGCTGCCTGTATTAAATAATCAACTGATAAAATTCTGTTCCAGGACTCCATGTAAGAAGGCCTGGAAGACTCGTGATTTTTCTTTTCCTTGGAAAGGAATATAACTCTGGGTTATGAATCTGTCCCTCCAGCATGTTCTATTTATTTCTGTGCTGAGATTCAAGTCCCTCGAGCGCGTGGCTCTAAGGGATTTGGATTTTCTGAGGTGGAGCATGTCCATTAATTCCGGGTTGGACATGGCTTTATATGTCAGGCATAGATCGCCTCGAAGTAGGCGGTATGCAACTGAGTAGAGCTGGAGTTTTTTTTAACTGAGCAGCATATGGCATCTGTTGGAGTCCTTTGATCCTCTTTGTGAGGTACTTTTGCGGTCTTTCCAGTTGCTGCAGGTGTCTGGTAAGGTACATCCCAAAAGGGGCATTGTATTCTATTATGGGCCTGATGAGGGATGAATAAAGGGGCATGATGACCTCCCTTGATCTAGATGTGAATCCTTTCATGATAAGGTGGGCTATGTAGAAGGTCTTTCTAACCACTTTGGCAATGTGGTTGTCAGAGGAGAGATTACTATCAACTTGGGTCCCCAGGTCCCTAATTACTTCCTCTGTACTTAATGGGTTACCTCCTATGTGGTAATTTGTGGGCACTTTGTTTTTGCCAAAGGGTATGACTATACACTTTTTGGCATTTAGCTTTAGACCATGGCTCTGGCACCAGTTATCCGTCTCTGTGAGACCTTTTTGAAGGATGCTCGTGTCAGCTGGAGAGTCAGTTATGGCGCCCAGTTTGCAGTCGTCTTTGAACTTGGTCAGCCACAGTCCTCCCGTGTTAGCCTGTTTCTCGGAAAAATATATACTGAACAAGAGAGGTCCCAGGTCTGAGCCTTGTGGGACACCACTTGTAACTGGTTTCGAGTCTGACATGGCTCCAGCAACTCTGACTCTGTGGGTTCTGTCTTTGAGCCAGTTTGCAACCCATCTTGTGACATAGGGGTTTATATTGAAGCTGGATAGCTTATGTATGATGCCCGAGTGGGGTATTGTGTTAAAAGCCTTTGCGAGGTCCAGATAGGCTGTGTGGACTACCTTCCCTTCATCTATGGCCTTGGTGACTGTTTCCAAAGAAGTCGACCAGGTTCAAGAGGCAGGATCTGCCCTTGACAAAGCCGAATTGGGTAGGATCTAGTGTCTGTAGGTCCCCAATGTTTTTGTTTATGAGTTCCATGATGATCCTCTCCATAGCCTTGCAGACTAGGCTAGTCTGGCTTATGGGGCGATAGTTTCCAGGGTCCGTCGAGGCACCATCTTTGTGGAGAGGGACCACTGTTGCTGTACGCCATTCTTTGGGTACATATCCTGTAGTAAGGCTGAGATTGTACAGCAGTTTTACGAGAGGGTTTAGTTCCTCTTGGAGTTCATGTAGGACGCAACCAGGGACACTGTTTGGTCCCATTGAAGCAGTGTTTTTTGTTTTGGAGAGGGCGGCTTCCAGCTGAGCATCTGAGATGTTAGGGAGGCTGCACTCTGGTGGGATAGATATTTGCTCTTTTGGGGGGAGGGGGGGAGAAGTTTGTACTAAACCTGTCTGCCAGGATGTTGGCAATGTCTGTGGGTTCAGTGTAATTTTTGTCATTTAGAATCAACTCTGAGCATATCTGGGAGTTGCATCCCAGGTTCCTAACATAGCTAAAAAAAGCCTTGTGATTGTCTTTAGTGTCCTGTGCAATTTTTCTCTCGAAGATGGCCTTGGAGGATTTTACGAGGGATCGTAATTTTTTGCTAGTACTGATAAGAGATGCCTTCCCTTTTAGGGATTTTGCTCTATCATGTAGTAGCTTCCTCCTCCTGTTGTACAGCTTATTTATGGCTGGGGTCCACCAGACTGGATGCCTGCCTTTGGACGATTGGGTCTTGGTTTTGTTTGGGATAGCATGATCCGTGCATTCCTGGAGGTGTCCATAGAATGCGTCTATATAGGATTCTGCAGTTTGGGCTGTAGTTTCCACTGGCCCGGGGGCCTTGAAGGATTCCTCCTCGGTTTTGAGAAGTGTGAAGTTCGCTTTTGAGAAGTTTTTCACTGTGGATGTCCTTCAAGAATGCAACTGCAGTCCTTACATATGGGTTGTCCTGCCTCAGGCAGCCCTTCGGTCGGCCGGATTCCAAAGTCTGGGTCCGGCGTCGGCTGATGTCGCCTCTTCCCCGACTGGGGTATAAAAACATCAGTTCGACGCCATCTTCTTCAGTCTTTCTTGCCGTGCAGTGCCCGAAGCAGAAGCAGTTCACAAGTGCCGGTCGGTCAGCTCCCGTGTTTTCAGTTACCGAAGTCATCAAAAAGCTAAGTAACCCGTTGGGGATCCTTTTCTTGCCTCAGCCAATGTCAGATAAAACTGCAAAAGTTAATAACTGTTTGTCTTGTGGTAAACAAATACCTCATAAGGACTTCCATTCTTACTGCCTTCCCTGCCTTGGCCCAGACCACGACGTCTCGGCCTGTGCTGCCTGTGCTTGCTTCAATAAGCGCACACTCAGGCGCCGGGCAGAATTTGCTGAAGACTTTTTTGGGGAAAATTACTCCTATATCATGCCGTCGGAACTACCGACAACTCATATTTCCAAAAAACGGAGGGACCGGGACCGACATTCTCGGCCCGCGACTTCCACCGACGCCACGCCAAAACCTACCGCGAGTGCACCGGTCTCCTCTGAGGCGGTAATTCAACCGCTCCAGACCAACGACACCGCTTTACCGAACACTTCGGTCCCGGAGGCTTCCCCGGTGCCGGTTGTTGATTTTCTTCCTGAAACCGTAACCCAAGTTTTGCCTGACACCATACTGGTGGACAAAGTTACTCTTGCACGTGGGGCAGCTAGGCCTCCGGTGTTTGTCCATCAAGGCCTACACACGTGCTAAGGCTGCCAGCCAGGATAAGTCTCTCCCTCCTAAATCTTTTTCTCAGGGTCCCACTTCTGATAAACAGATCATGACTTTAGCTGCAGATCTTATTTCATTAATCAGAGGCTCTCAGGCTCATCCAGACAGGGGTTCTCTGCCGCCTGCAGACAAAAGGCCTAGGGTTGAGCAGACAGATACCTTTTCCTCAGATGAAGCCTCTGGCGACTCAGGTCATTCAGATTCCCAGGAAAAATCCTTCCAGGCCTACGAGGATTCTGATGCTGATGAATCTATTCCCTCTGCCTCTCCTCCTGAGGATATTTCTTTCGGGGAAATTCTCCACTCCATGAGAGAGCATTTTCAGTGGCAGGGCCAGGATTTCTCCTACTCCAGGAAAAGGCTTCATACTTTCCTTAAGTTACCCCAGCACAGGCCTTTATCTATTCCACCTGTGTTAGATGTATTGGATGATGTGTACTCAGACTCGAGTGCTTCTCCTGATTCTCTCCCTCCTGCTCCTATCAAGCCAGACAGATATTACAGGGTTCCTGAAACTCATAAACATCTCTTTAAGGCCCACTCTGTTGACCTAGAAACTATTTCCCAGGGGCCCAAAGGAGTGGCCACTTCCACAGCCAAAAATCCTTTGCCCGCAGACAGGGAATCTAGATCCCTGGAGAGGTGGGGCAAAAAAGTTTATACCTCATCCACCCTTGCCATGAGGGCACTTAACTGTCTTTTTCATATGTTTCAGTATCAGGATTTCTTGATGGATGATTTGCAGAAAAAGTTAGCCTCTCCTGAGCCTTTAGATAGAAAGGCCTTGCAGGATTTGGTTCATAATACTCAGCAGGTTAGCAATCATTTTCTTCAGTGTGGTTATGATGCATTGGAAGCTTCATGTAGGGCAGCTATGACAGGGGCTGTCATACGTAGACATGCTTGGTTGAAAGAACAGGCATTGCCAGATCATGTTAAAGTAAAGCTTCTAGATGCACCTCTGGAAAAACACAAGCTATTTGGTGCTAATACTCAGGATGTGTTGAAGTCAATTGAGGAAAAGGCTAAATCAGTACAAGCAGTCAAAGATTTCCTCCAGGTTCAGCCACCAAGGTTCAGCAGGAATTGGCCTTCGAAGAATTGGTCCTTTCCAGACACTGACAAGTTCCAAAGGGGAAAAACGGGTGTGCTCGAGGTAGAGGGCAATACCGAGGCTCCTACAGGGGCCGCCAATGGCAACCGACTAATCAGAGAAGTGGCACAGGGACTTCTATTGCTCCACAGGGACAATCACAATGACTTGACTTTTACACCGCCGACCACGGCTCAAAGAGAAGCACCTTTAGGCAGAAAATTATCCTTATTTTCAAGAAATTGGCATGTTTTAACAAAGGACAAATGGATTCTGGACATAATAGACAAAGGTTACAGGTTCCACGAATGCCTTATTCAAGCAGAGACCAAAGACATTCTACTAAAGCATCTGGAGTTTGTAAAAAGATTACTAATTTGCCTAAGGTACACAGTAAACGAAAAGAAATCAAAACTAGTACCCCTCTCAAGAGATAATATTCCTGGGTGCAAGCTTAAATACAACTGCCCAGATGGCTTATCTCACGCCAGACAAACAAAGGCAACTGACTTCTTACTTTGAAAGCATGGCAACAAAGACCCAGTTATCTGCAAGAAAAATTCTGCAGACTGTGGGCTACATGGTCTTCTGCATTCTGATAATTCCATATGCAAGACTGCATATGGGGAAACTACAATGGTATCTAAAAAGTGTTTGGACTCAACATTGCCACAGCCTGGAATCATTAATTTCACTCATTCCCTGCCTACAAGAGGAGTTTCGATGGTGGGCACAGGCCTGTCACCACAACAAGGGACAGCCATTCACTTGACCCACAGCCAGGCAAACACTAACAACAGATGCATCAGATTATGCCTGGGGGGCCCACATGGCAGGAAAATGTATTCAGGGCACATGGCCCCCAAGCCAAAAGCATCTTCACATCAATCAAAAAGAGATGCTAACTCTACAAAATGCCCTGACAGCCTTCAAGGACCTATTTCATCCAGGACAGCTGCTGATAAAGACGGACAACACCACAGTCATGTGGTACATAATCAAGCAGGGGGCACACATTCCTACCCCCTCTGCAGGCAAGCCATGATTTTGTGGAACACAGCATTGACCTACCGAGTACACCTGCAAGCGCAGTTCCTGCCAGGAAAAACAAATGCTCTGGCAGATGAGCTAAGCAGAAACCTCATGGATCCTCACGAGTGGAAACTAGATCCACAAATCTTCAGCATGATAACAAGGAAATGGGGATGCCCAGACATGGATCTTTTTGCCTCCCCTCACAACTGCCAACTTCAGAGATTCTGCACAAGGGCTTATCACAAACAAGCATGGAAAGTGGATGCCTTGTCATTCAGCTGGAACAACCTTACAGTATATGCCTTTCCTCCACTGCCTCTGCTCCCCAAGGTACTCCTAAAGGTCAGACAAGAGAAGCCACAAATGATACTGATTGCCCCAGATTGGCCACGCCAACACTGGTACCCAATCCTAAGGAGCTTGTCCCAAGGCCTAGCCTGGACATTGCCTCAAATTCCTCATTTACTGACCCAACAAAACAATCAGATCCTCCACAGCCAGCTCAGAACCCTAAATCTAGCTGCATTGGCGGATAGTGCAACCATTCAGAATACATCTCTCTCTAAAGCAGTTATGGATGTTATTTTAGAGGCCAGGAGGCCCAGCACCAGAAAATCTTATGCAGAAAAATGGAAAAGATTCTGTGCTTGGAACCAGGCACAAGGGATTGACACACTTGTTCCAAATATTCCTCAGATTTTACAATATCTAACTGAGATGCTGGACAAAGGCCTATCCTTCTCATCAGTTAAGATCCATGCCTCTGCCATTTCAGCTCATTACAATACAGACCCACCTATTTTTTCACATGCATTGCTTAGGCAGTTCCTCACGGGGGCCAAAAACATAAGACCTCCAAGGAGAGCACCAATACCTGCACGGGACCTCAATTTTGTCTTGAAAAAACTCACACTGCCTCCTTTCGAGCCAGCCAATACAGCTGAGATAAAATTCTTATCCTGGAAAACAGCTCTGCTCCTAGTAATAACTTCAGCAAGAAGAGTCTCAGAGTTACAGGCATTAATGGCTGTGGAACCTTTTATTATCTTCCATCCGGACAGGGTTTCTCTAAGGACGAACCCAACATTTATGCCTAAGGTAGTGTCCAGTGTGGCTCTTAACCAAACCATTCATTTGCCTACTTTTTACCCAAACCCACAGAATAAAGGGAGAGACTTCTGCATTCTTTGGACATACACAGACAGCTACGCTTCTACTTGGACAAAACTAAAGCTTTCAGAAAGACTGAGCAACTTTTAGTGGCATATGCTGCAGGATCACAAGGAAAGGCTATCTCAAAGCAGACTATTTCAAAATGGATAGGACACTGCATTAATTTCTGCTATTCACAACATGGCAAATCAGTGCCCAAGGGCATTAGACCACATTCTACCAGGGCAGCAGCCACTTCAGCAGCCTTCCTCAGAGGAGTACCAACCAAGGATATTTTGGAGGCTGCAACTTGGACTTTAGTACACACTTTTACTAAGCACTACCACTTACCTCTTTACTCTAAATCCAGAGCAGGCTTTGCCACTGCAGTTCTGCAGGGCCTTATAGCCACTCCTAATTCTATTTAGACCCTGCCGCCCAACCTCAGCTTTGGGATTCAACCCAAGTGTAATGACTGCAAGAGTGAACCTACCATAAATGTAGATGTTCGAGTGTGTTCACTGTTGCAGTCCAGGTTACCCACCCACCATCCCCCTTTCTGTGCTGGGACTTATCTGTACTTCTTCATCCTATACAACCTATGTGGTGTATTTGCTTGTAGATGACGGTATTGTTTATTTTAGTGCATGCTTTTATAAGCAATGTTTTTTAACCTGACATCTGGGGCAAGAAAAACTGCAGAAAATGGCGCCTGCTGCATTTTTTATACCCCTGGCGCAGTGATGTCAGGGAAGAGGCGACGGCAACCGACGCCGGACCAGGACTTTGGAATTCAGGCCGACTGCGGGTAGCCTGCCAGCAGGATAACCCAAGTGTAATGACTGCAACAGTGAATACACTTGAACATCTACGTTTATGGTAGGTACACAACTGTACTTAAGTCATCCAGAAAAAGAAGCTAATTCTTTATACTTAGTTGTTTTCTGGGAGCCAAATTGTAACCATGACCTAATATGTTAAGTAGCAGCTTAATGCGTTCAAGGGCAACACAAAAGAGCAGCATTGACAGTCACCCTGGAATATACCTTTGAACTTTTATCCCTGGGATACTAATAGCTTAACTGCAAAGTGGTTTGCCACTGTTTCACGGGCAGTTTAATGTAAATGATCAATGTAGGTGCATCTTGCACATCTGTAAACACTCCTTTGTACATGAATGTGGAATGATGTCATATGTTTTTTTGTAGCCTATCCAGGCCATCCTTGGATTCTTCCCCTTTTTCAATTTTCTATTGTGACTTTAACAAAAAATGATCCTCTGTTCCTTATGACTTACTTTTATTACCCTTTAGCTCTATTGGCTTTTCTTCTAAATTACTTTAAACCCTGTTGCTATCAATTCCAGTATATAGTTTATACATTGACGGAAGGCAGGTTATTGGCATATAGTTTTTAGGTTCAGTCTTAAGGAGGAATATCATTTTTCCCTGTTAACCATGTTGGTGTCTTTTGGGGATGTATATATAAGTAGTTCTTACTCAGGGCTAAATCTTTGTGTAGAAATGTTAATACCTTTAGCCAAAAGTTAAGTACTGCATCTGGGTTTGGGGTTTTCCAGTTAGGAGCTATTCTTTATTTTGATTCAGTTTCTGTGGCCATTAACGTCATCCCATTTCATATCCTGTATTAGACTTCTTACTGTTTCTTTTACTTCTGTCCATTCAGCATCTTTATGTTCCTCAGGGTGTTCAAAGATGTTTCTCCAAAATGTCTGTCTGTTCTTTTTTTTTTTTTGGTGGTATTTCCATGCCTTTTGCTTTGTTTTCCAGTTCTCTTTGCAGATTTTTAGGGTCATCAATTAATTGCTTTTTTCATACTTTTCCTTTATATTTATCTGCATTACCTTCTAAGTTTTTCTGTCTTTATCCATAGCTTTAGTTTATTATTTCCAGTATTGTATGATAGACCCTAGTCTGTTCTGATACTGTGTTGCTTTTTTCATGCTTTTCTAACTATTTTTGTTGATCTTTTCCCTCTTTTGTACTCTTCTAACCAGGGGCATGTCTTGTCTTAATTGCTTTTTAGTTTTTCTATTCGATGCTTCTGCGATGGCATTTGATTTCTTCTCTTATTGCTCTGTGTTTTTGTGATAAGACTTTCCCTGTCATTAATTTAGCTGCATAGTAATATATCCCATTTACTTCTGTTTTATTACGTGAATTTATGTGAATAGTCTTAATTACTGTGTTAATTTGTTTAATCAAATTTATGATATTTTGTGCCTTACTGACTTTCTGTAATGTGTTTTTTCATTGATCTCAATATGTCTATCCATCTCTGTTAAATCAAGCAACTCTTCCCTTTGCTCATTTTCCTCTAAACTAAGGGCACCTTCTTTGATGTCCTTCAAGGATGCATCTGCAGTCCTAACAAATGGGTTGTCCTGCCTCAGGCAGCCCTTCGGTCGGCCGGATTCCAAAGTCTGGGTCTGGCCTCGGCTGATGTCGCACTTCACCCGACGTCATAGCTGCTGTTAACCGGGTATAAAGGCATCAGCCGACACCATTTTCCTCAGTCTTTCTTGCCACGTGGCGCCCGAAGCTGTTCGCAAGTGCCGGTCGGTCAGAACCAGAGATTGCTACTACCGAAGACTTCTAAAAAGCTAAGTACCCCGTTGGGGACTCTTTCTTGCCTCAGCCGATGTCAGAAAAAGTGAATAACTGTTTAACTTGTGGGAAACAAATACCTCATAAAGATTTCCACTCTTACTGCCTACCTTGTTTAGGCCCAGACCACGACGTAGCAGCTTGTCTAGCCTGTGCTTCCTTCAACCGACGGACACTTAGACGTCGGTCGGAGTTTGCAGAGGAGTTTTTCGGCTCCGCTTTTGCTTACAACATGCCGTCGGAGACTACGACTTCACAATTAGCTAAAAAGCATAAGGAAAAGGACCGACACTTGCGGTCTGCGGTTTTGGCCGAAACCGCGGTTAAGTCAAGAGCGAGTGTCTCTGTTTCGGCTGAAACAGAGTCCTCGGTTCTTCCTTTGGCCGAAAGCTTGCCTCCTACCAAGGCCTCATCCAGCATGGCTGAATCTGCTACTGAAATTCCACCTGCTCTTACAGGTTCTCAGGATTTATCAGATACTATCCCTTTAGATATATCTACTCCTGCACGTGGAGCTGCTAGGCCCCCTGCATCCATGTCAATTAAGGCTTTTACCAGGGCTAAAGCAGCCAAATCAACAAAGACCGTGCCTGCTAAAACCCCCTCTCACAGGCCTAGCTCTAGTACTCAAATGCTTAGTCTAGCAGAGGATCTCATTTCTTTGATCAGGGGATCCCAGCCTCACCCTGACAGGGCCTCTCACCCCCCTCCAGAGAAGAGGCCTAGAGCAGAGCCCCCTGAGCCAGTTTCTACAGATTACTCCTCTGATGATTCAGAAAATACAAACCCTCCAGAAGGCCCTTATTCTCCATATGAGGACTCTGATGCAGAAGACTCCATTCCTTCTGCCTCTCCTCCTGAGGAATTTTCTTTTGGGGAAACCTTGCATGCTATGAGAGAACAATTTCAATGGCAGGGCCAGGATTTTTCAGACTCTAGGAAAAGGCTTAGGACCTTTTACATTTGCCACAGCATAGGCCTTTAGCCATTCCTCCAGTACTTACAGTTGTGGATGATGCATTTAATGATGCTTGTACTGCTCCTGACTCTCTTCCTCCGGCCCCTGCTAAGCCCGACAGATACTACAGGGTTCGGACACACATTATCACTTGTATAAGGCTCCTATTGCAGATCCTGAAACTATTTCACAGTGCCCCAAAGCTGTAGCAGCTGCCTCTGCCAAAAACCCTCCCTCTGAAAGGGAATCTAGGGCCTTAGAGATGGGGTAAAAAAGTTTATACTTCTGCTACTCTTTCGGCTAGGGCCTTAAACTGTCAATTCCACATGATTCAGTATCAGGAATTTATGTTAGATCAGTTAACTAAAAAACTGTCCTCGCCTGAACCTTTAGACCGAAAGTCCCTTCAGGAATTGGTACATAACATTCAGCAGGTCAGTAATCATTCCTTAAAATGCGGCTATGATGCACTGGAGTCTTCCTTTAGATCAGCTATGACTGGTACAGTGATCAGAAGGCATGCATGGTTAAAAGAGCAGTCCTTACCAGACCATGTAAAGTCAAAGCTCCTAGATGCTCCCATGGAAAAACACAGTTTGTTTGGCTCCCCTGCACAGCAAGTGTTGAAGAAGGTGGAAGAGAAAGCAAAATCTGTCCAGACAGTCAAGGATTTCTTACAGGTCCAGCCTTCGAGGTTTAGTAGGAACTGGCCTTTCAAGAATTGGTCCTTTCCAGACACCACCAGAGCACAGAGAGGCAGGAATAGGCGCCCAAGAGGCAGAGGTCAATCCAGAGGTGCCTACAGGGGACGTCAGTGGCAGCCTAACAACCAGAGAAGTACTGCCACAGATCCAGCCACTACCACTTCCACAGGACAATCACAGTGACTTGGCTCTGAAACCGCCTACCAGGGAACAACTAGAAGCACCCTTAGGCGGAAAGCTAGCCTTATTTTCAGTAAGCTGGCATTACATTACAGGAGCCAAATGGATTTTACAGACAATAGACAAAGGTTACAGGTTTCACTTCCATACTCTACCAAGGAAGAGAGGAATGCCAAACCTACCTCCAAATCAAGACAAACGCTCTAGAACAAATAGACCACTTACTAAGGATGAGAGCTATAGAAAAGGTACCGTCTATGGAACAAGGACAAGGATTTTATTCCAGACTTTTCCTGGTGCCAAGAAAGGAAAACCAATGGAGACCTGTTCTCGACCTGTCCGCTCTGAACACATATCTCATTGTTCCAAAATTCAAGATGCTGACCCTACAGCAGCTTCTTCCCATGCTGGGCAAGGAGTCTTGGCTGGTAACTCTAGATCTCAAGGAGGCATACCTGCACGTCCCCATACGACCAAATTGCAGAAGATACCTCAGATTTCTTGCAGGATCAGAGCATTATCAATTCTCAGCATTGCCTTTTGGCTTATCTACTGCGCCCAGAGTATTCACGAAATGCCTGGCATCAGTAATTGCTCATTGCAGGCTTCAGGGAATTCAAATTTACCCTTATGTGGACGACTGCCTGTTACAAGCGGACAACAAAAACAAATTAACAAAAGATTTGAGAAAGGTCATTCACCTATTGCAAGCCCTGGGATACACAGTCAACATAAAAAAGTCAAGGCTGATACCATCCCAAAGGATAACTTTCTTGGGTGCAGAACTGGACACATCAAACCAAATGGCATTCCTCACAGCAGAAAAGCAGAAGCACCTACCACTCTATTTCATGGCATTAACAACGCAGAACCAGCTTACAGCGAGGAAAGTCCTGCAAGCCCTGGGTTACATGGCATCCTGCATAATATTGATTCCACATGCCAGACTACATATGAGGAAGTTGCAATGGTACCTAAGGAATTTATGGTCTCAGCACAAGCACAGCCAAGAAACCCAAATTCCAATAATTCCATGCCTGAAGCAAGAATTCCGATGGTGGGCTCAGGCCTGTCAACTGAACAAAGGACTGCCCTTCCACAGCCCTCACCCAAGCCAGACTATCACCACAGACGCCTCAGACCTCGGTTGGGGGGCACACTTGCTGGACAAGTGCATACAAGGCTTATGGACTCAAGACCAGCTGAACCTACACATAAATCAAAAAGAGATGCTGGCAGTAAAACTGGCAATTCAGACATTCAGACCGTTTCTTCAACAGGGTCATTTGCTGATAAGGACGGACAACACCACAGTTATGTGGTATATCAACAAACAGGGAGGCACACATTCATATCCTCTATGCCGGATGGCACTGGACCTTTGGAATGTGGCCCTGAACCTCAACATTCAGCTCCAGGCAATATTTGTGCCAGGTAAAGAAAATATACTAGCAGACATCTTAAGCAGAACTACCACGGATGCCCACGAATGGATGCTGCATCCAGACATCTTCAAATCCATTACAAGGAAGTGGGGACTACCAGAAATAGACTTATTCGCATCCCCACACAACCACTAATTGAAAAAATTCTGCACAAGGACATACCACCCACTTGCTTGGAAGGTGGACTCCCTATCTTTCAGTTGGGAAAACCTGACAGCATATGCATTCCCACCTCTTCCTTTGATGCAGAAGGTGCTACTGAAGATCAAAGAAGATCACCCAAGGATCATCCTGATAGCTCCAGGCTGGCTGAGGCAGCATTGGTACCCACTACTGAGGAGTATGTCTCGGGAACACGCATTGCCTCTACCCCTAGTTCCTTTACTGCTAACACAGAACAACTTCAAAACCCTGCATCCAAACTTGAAAACACTGCAGCTAGCTGCTTGGAACATTGCATAAGACAAAATAACCCAGATTTATCTCAAAGGGTTAAAGACATTATCTTGGAGGCTCGCAGACCCTCAACAAGAAAAACTTATTCAGCAAAATGGAAAAGATATCTCATTTGGAGTGCAGCAAAAGGAGAAAATGTATCACTGGCAAACATAGCTAACATCCTGGAATACTTAGCAGAGCTTTTCCACAATGGCCTGTCCTACTCCTCCATTAAGATTCATCGTCAGCTATTTCAGCAGAATACAACATGGATCCTCCAGTCTTTTCTCATCCTCTACTCAGGCAGTTCCTGAGAGGAATTAAAAATGTAAAGCCACCAAGGAAGCCACCATTGCCTACATGGGACTTGAACTTTGTGTTAGAAAAGTTGACACTTCCCCTTTTGAACCAGCAGCAACAGCAGAATTACAGTACTTATCTTGGAAAACTGCTTTCCTGCTTGCAATCACTTCAGCAAGAAGGGTTTCTGAATTACAGGCATTAATGGCAGTACAGCCCTTCCTTATCTTCCATCAGGATAGAGTGTCCATGAGAACTAATCCTACTTTTATGCCAAAGGTGGTCTCCAGGGTATCATTAAACCAAGCAATCCACCTACCTACATTCTTCCCCAACCCACAGAATATGGGGGAAAGACTACTACATACCTTGGATGTGCATAGGCAATTGCGCTACTACCTGGACAGAACCAAGAACAATAGGAAAACTGACCAGCTTCTGGTAGCATATGCAACAGGAATGGAAGGAAAAGCAATTTCAAAACAGACAATCTCAAAATGGATAGGAAATTGCATTAGATTTTGTTATTCTTATCATGGAAAGACAACTCCAGAAAACATCAGACCTCACTCCACAAGGGCTACAGCCACTACTACAGCTTTTTTACGAGGAGTGGCTACCAAAGACATTTTAGAGGCTGCTACTTGGAGCTCCGTGCATACATTTGCCAAGCATTATAATCTACCTTTATACTCCAGATCCCGAGCAGGTTTTGCCACTGCTGTTTTGCAAGGGATCTTAACTACACCATAATCTTCTTAGTACCTCCTCCCCAGTTTGGCTATGGTATTCTACCCATTTGTTAGGACTGCAGATGCATCCTTGAAGGACATAGTACAGTTTTGTACCTACCATAAATGTAGATGTCCGAGAGGTATGCATCTGCAGTCAGGATTACCCACCCTCCTTCCCCTCTGTGGTACTCCTAGGGTATTTGCCCATCTCGTAGCTAGCTGGGGGAATCTATTATGGTGTATTTGTTTGTATATATGTATATACATGTTTATTTCTATTTGCTCTCTATTGTTTGGAAACATTTGCATTTATCCAAATTTAGCCTTCCTAGAGGGCACCTGGCATCTGGGGCAAGAAACACTGAGGAAAATGGCGTCGGCTGATGCCTTTATACCCGGTTAACAGCAGCTATGATGTCGGGTGAAGTGCGACATCAGCCGAGGCCAGACCCAGACTTTGGAATCCGGCCGACCGAAGGGCAGCCTGAGGCAGGACAACCCATTTGTTAGGACTGCAGATGCATACCTCTCGGACATCTACATTTATGGTAGGTACAAAACTGTACTTTCTCCATTTCCTGTGGGCATTCTACTGAAAGTTCCAGAACATCTTCCTGTGATGGGGTGGGGGTGGAGGTGGGCGTCCTGGTCCTGGCCTAACCACATTGTAGGAATGTTTCCATGTCTTGAGGATTCTACGCTGTCATTTTTTCCAGTCTTGGCACCAGTGTGCCTACGAAGATTGGGCACTTTCTTTTCCTAGGACTTGTGCGCGCACTTGTTTTTTTTATATTTTAACCTAGTTCTGTCCATGATATATGCTATATAAAATATGGCCTATATATCATTGTTGTCTTGGTGAGACGTTGTTAAAAACAGGGTCCACCTCAATTCCAGCAATACTACTCTACTTTGCTTGCTGATTTTTGTCATGTGTCCATTCAGACCCCCACTTGAAAAAGATACAATAGTATCTAAAATCTCTGTGGTTCCAGCACCTACAGCCATTAACTTTTCAAATTCCAGTCTTGGCATTTGTGAAAAAGAGAGATCATGTGGTGGAGAGACAAATTTTTTTTTAATCCAGGTCTGCCATTCTCGCATCCTGCTCTAGCACAGTCTGCCACAACCAACTCTTCAGACTTTGCTTGGGGAGCAGTATCATTGGGTATAAAATGCAGGGTCTTTGGAACAAGAAGACAAACTAAAATACACACAATAGATAATAGCTCTTGTAAGTGCTGCCAACTCTGTTTTGTCCCCTGGGACCTCTTCAGGTGCTCACAGACAACACCACAGTCATGTTGTACATAAACAAGCAAGGGAGAACCAGATCTTACCCCCCCACCACCACCACCACCCCGCAGTTCAGACTAGTCATGTTAGCATGGAATATAGCTATACAGCACAGTGTTCTACAGGATTCTTAAATCATGTTAGAGCAAAACTGTGTGGCAGACAGACTGAGCAGCACCAGAACAGACTCTCAGGACTGGAAACTGAATAAGGGGATTTTCCAAGATTTTGATACATCTGTGGGGAACAGATCAAGTACATTTTTTGCTGCCTGTATTAAATAATCAACTGATAAAATTCTGTTCCAGGACTCCATGTAAGAAGGCCTGGAAGACTCGTGATTTTTCTTTTCCTTGGAAAGGAATATTCCTGTATGCTTCTCACTGATTTCACTGGTACTTCTGAAGATTCAGAAGAGCTCCCCAAAGATTGTTGTGGTTACTCCCTCCTGGACCAGGTAACAATGGTTCTCCCTTCTTTGGGAAATGACCAGGGGCAATTACCCAAGCTTTCTAATGTTCCCTAGTTTGTTGAAGAGCTCTCTCTCTGTTTCATCCCCTTGTTGTGTCTGGCTTCAGGGCAGTATCCCTTAATTTATTTACTCAATCTTGTTCATGGCGGAGCAAGCCCCCTCAATGTGCCCTTTTCCTTTACCATCTCTTACTACCTTTTATTGATCTGGCTCCCTATTTATTTCTTATTCCTGGCCTGTTTCTTCCCAAATCTGCCATACCTACTTAATATTTCATTATTGAGACTTGCTAAATCAGACCGTTTAGGTGTCTTCTTTATTGCAGTCACATCTCTCATGGTAGGCTTAACTTACTTTTTCCATTTTTTGGTTGGACCTTTACTGCTAATCGGAATAGGGCTTATAAATCTCTTCTTGTACTGCTGCTCATTTTTTTGCTGAAGTTGTCCTTACAGATAATTGGCCTCATTCTCTCTTCATTCTGTCCCAAGCATTTGTCTTGCTATATTCACTACATCTGTAGTGAATTTGATAGTTTTCTACAGTCCCAAAAATATTTTAGGTGTTTTCCTGTGTGCCTAAGCACTTCCAGTATCTCTGGTCCACTTCCAAGAACATACTGCCCAATTTATTGGGAGTATATAAATATTTATGCAAGCATTTATATGCAAATATCTGGAATTTTCTTTCCTATGTTATCTTTGCTGGAATGCTGATAATCTCTCTTCTCCTTTCTGTTGTAGTAATTTCTCCTGTATTATTCTGCCATTCTGCAGAGAATTTAGTAATCCCCTTCCTCCTTTTGTTATCTCTAAATGCCTTATATAATTTACTTACTAACTTCTCTCTCCTTGCCTCCTGTGTCCTGGTTTTTACTAATATTTGCACTAGCAATGGATTTTTTTTCCTGGTTCCCCATTTCTCCCTTTTATCTTTCCTGTATACTAAATAAACCTCTGTATCTTAGCCATTTGTATGGGAGGACTTTGTAGGACTCCTCAACTTGTTGCAAGGTCATTTTCCTGTCACCCATCCTTAATTGTTAAAGTAACGATATATATTTTGTTTTAAAGATAAAAATCTTTTACTGCTGTAGTGTCAAGTCACTTGCTTGGCACACTTTATACCTATAAGTCTCGATTCAAAATTCCACTCTTCCCCCACACCATTTCTCATTTTTGTATTTAAGTGTTCCCTATCAACTCTAGATATTTTTTTCAAGGTGTCTCTCAACTTTAGCAGCATTTTTATTCAGACTCTGAGTTCTTCTCCCCAGTGTTAACAGCTGCTCTTTACAATTTGAGTTTTAGTCACTATCCTGTAAATAAATTATCCTCCGCTGTACGGTCTGATAATAGTCTGGCACCTGTAAACCACTGTCTCCTCTCAAGCAAGTGCAATACATTCCAGTTTATTCTGGGTCTCTGGCCTTCCCAGGTATGTCTCGAGACTGTTTCTCATGTTTTCCAAATCTTTTCAGTTTACAGCAAGTATAAATGCCTACCCAAAGTATAAAATTAGCATAACTGTAAAGATTATTGTAGCTTGTATTTTATGATCCAGGTCTGTCTACACTGTTTCGCATCTGTTAATCATCTCCTTAATTTTAGATGAATATTCTTTCCATGTTTCCATGGGGGAGTCGTGTCCTGTTTTAGTTAACCATACTTATTTAATTTTATAGTGTCTCCACAATTATTTGAATTTTTGAACCAATTGATGGGAGGGACTGTAATTTATACGTAACACATTTGATTTTTCCTTGCTTATCTTAAAACCTGCTATTTTTCTAAAACTTTTCAGGATCTCAAACAGCAAGTTTATCTGTGTTTGTCAAAAAGAACATATCTGCAAATAGAGATAAGTTGTGATGTTTGCATCCTTTTTGCCATCCCTGAATCTACGATTGCCTAATTTTTGTAGCCAATGGTTGTGAATGTAAAGCAAACAATTGGGAAAGTGTCACCCTTGTTTATGTCCTGTTGTATGTGAAATTCTGCAGATACTCTTTACCTTTATCCTTTCCCAAGATCCAGAGTACAAGTTCTGTAGGAACTGTATTATGTTGACAGAGAAGCATGCACTTTTGAGCACTTACCAGAGGTAATTCAAACACCTTTTCTGCATAGGTAGTCCAGGCATTACTAGTGGTACCCTGCTATCTTCTGCTTCTGGATGAATCAAATTTACTAATAGATAGATTACTGTTGAATGTTTGCCTGCTTGTGATAAATTCACATTGATTTAGGTGAAGTCTTGGCAGGACAGATGCTATTCCATTTGCTATGACTGCAGCAAAGATTTTTATAATCATTGTTTAATTCTATTATCGGTCTATATGACCCTGGAAGTAAAGGGTCCTTGCCTTCTTTAGGAATTACTGATTTTAGTGTTTCTTGCCACGGTCTAGGCACTCTTCCCATTTCTAGAATGGAATTAAATTGTCGTACCAACTTCTGTAATAACTGCTCGCCTGCCACTCTGCATGCTTCAACTGGAATACTGTCCCAACCTGGAGACTTGCTATTAGTTTTGTTTTTTGATTTGTTGTGCAATTTCGTGACTTGTTATTGGAGTAATGAGATTTTCTCCCTCTATGTTATTGCTGGTAGATGCAAGTCCCTTTTAAAGTTCTCTAGTTGACAACTCCAGCTGTTTCTTTCCTTGGAATTGGCTTACGGATACCTATAGAAATCACTGCTGATTTGATTGGGGTCTCTTGTCATTTTTTCTTGCCTTAAATCCCAGATTTTAATTCTATACCTTTCCACCTTTTGCTTTCTTAGCTTTTGTTCTGATATTTTTTGAAATGTAGGAGTATTTGAAAAACGTTGCATTTTTGCTGCTGCAAGGTGTTTTTCTACTTCATCTTCCAAATTTTATTTCCAGTTTCTCTAAGTTCTGCTAATTCTGTCTTCTCTACATCATGACTATCCTGACTCGTGCATAACTCTTATCCATTGCAGACAACATTTTTGCAGACTTATTCTTTCCCCCCTATTCTTTAAATTTTAGTTTAAGCCTGACCTTTGCTGTGGATCATTTATTTATGACTGCTTCTCCTTGCATGGCTATTGCCTCCAGTATCTGAGCTAGAAGCCTAAAAGAGTTGTTTTTGCTTGTGTTTTCCTACCAGAATGACCCTGCTCTTCATTGTGTTTCCAGCTTCTACCAAAGAGTGGTTTGAAATTAACCTAGAGTTAAGTTACTACTTCCTTAAACAGGTGCCCGTACTCCTCTGATATGTATGTCCAATCTGGATAAGTTACCTCCTGTTCCAGCTTGATAAGTTTAAACTCTCTCGATCCTGGCCTAGGCACCTAAATCTAGCCATCCATAGCATTTATTAATTTGTCCAAAGAACTTTCCCTCTGACTGGATGTAATTTTTCCTTAGGCCCCCATGTAATATCCATTTTGTCTGTTATGACATTCCAGTCACCACCCATCGCTGGCAAGCCTTGTTGATATGCAACTAGTTCTCAGAGTAACCTCCTCATTTCCTGCATTTTACTTTTTGCAGGCCAGTAAAAATTCCCCAGGCTCACTCTTCTATTTTTACAGTAATTTCTTAATAGTAAATACCTCCTCATGACTGTCTGGTTTTTGTTCTTCTGCTTCAGTATTGGAACTGCTTTGTATCAGCATCGACACCCCCCTTTTCCTACTTGCAGTAGTGTAGACAAAATTAACCTTTCCCATGCCACCTTTTAATAAAGGCTTCACCTTCAGCATTTTCCATATGTGCTTCCTGCAACATCACAACACTCATATTTAACCTAGTTAAGTCATGGAAAACTTTACAGTTTTTTGTATCCTCAATGAGGCCATTGATATTCCAGGTGGCTATCCTAAGAGCTATCAGTAAAAGCAGTAAAAGAAACTCACCACTGAGCAAAGCAACCTTGGATAAAAAGAGCTGTATACAAGAGAACAAAAACCAAGGATGCACCAACAGCTATGTAGAAATCCAAAAATTGTCAGCAAACAAATCCAAAACGACAACAGCCAACGATGTATTCCACTTTTTATTGACAGGAACAAAGTAAAATAGTAAGCGCTTTCACATCCTATGATGCTTCTTCAGACTTCAATAACATTCAGTGAAAAGCCACTCTTTAAATACAGCTTCTTTGCACAGCTTAATCACATAACAAGCAATTACCTATTCATGTTTAAAGTGCCTGTGCCTAAAGAATTCAGTAGTACTTTAAAAGTTGATCACTTGACCCAGCATTATGTGCATAACAAAGTGCAGCTGAAATAACTTTGTAAAAATGTTGTTTCAGCATTATTCATAAAACACATATAAGCCACTCTTTAAATGCAGCTTCTTTGCACAACATAATCTCATGTCAAGCAGTTGACTAATCATATTTAAAGTGCCTGTGCCTAAGGAATTCGATGGTGCTTTGAAAATTAGTCACTCAGTACAATATTATATGCATAACATAATGGATATGTTGTTTCAACAAGTGTATTTCATCTTTTGAAGTCTTCTGAAAACTCCATTGAACTTATCTGTCATTGACCAAGTTTATAAAATTTATATAAATTAGCTTATTAAAAATATATAAAAATAAAATGTCTAATAGAAAAAACTATAATGTCTAGTAAAAAATATATATGCAATTTTTAAAATGTCTCACTAAAAAAGCATATAAAGAGTCAATGTTTTTTAGCAAACTTATTGTATCTATATACAAAGCTTCAGTGTTTAAGTGGTCTGGCTGCTAAGAATGGTTTTAGTGAGATCTTCTCATTTAGATAGACCATGTTTGTGAGCTTGCAGCCTAAGGATCCACTTGTTTTCTACTTCCTCTGTTCTATTTTTGGGGTTCCCCAACCTACTTGTCCTATTCACTTTTTCTAACACCCTAAATCTAAAACAATGCGTTAGACCATTTTCTATTACATGTCGTGCCAGTGCATTGGTGGTATTTTCCTTGTTTATAGCATAGATGTGCTCTCTTATGCGTTCTCGTAACGTTCTGTTGGTTTTTCCAACATAGAACGTTTTGCATAACTGACATTGTGCCAAATAGACCACATCTGTGGTTTTGCAATTGGCAAAGCCTTTAAATCTATATGTATGCCCTGTGTAAGGGTGTATGAAAGTTGCTTCTTCCACTATGTATTTACATTGATTGCATGCATTGCAGGGAAAAGTGCCTTCCTTCGATGTCAAAGTAGGGCCCCTATGCATTTGTTCATAGCATAGAAGCCTATTCAATGATTTCATGTTTCTATAACCTATGCTCGGCTTCTCGCTCACTAAGTTCCTAATTTTGTCATCGGCTTTCAATAATCTCCAATTGTCCTCCAAAATTTGTTTTATATGTGTTTCTATTGGTGAAAGGAATTACTAACCTATTTTTGGTTTCAGTATTGCTAGTGGTATTCTCATACCTAAAATCATTATCCCTATTAAAAAACGGGGTACCTTTACCGGCTCTATGTATATTGCCCGTCTTAATGGCTCTCTGCACCTCAGTTTTTTTGTATCCTCTAGAGACAAAGTTATCTAGCAGTCTACTTTGCTGCTGATAGTAGGTTGTGTCTTGCGTGGTTAGTCTCGATGCTCTAAGGACTTTGTTCTGTACTATGTTGGAATGTATATGTCTGGGATGCATGCTGTTTCGATGTAGAAGGCTGTTCTTCCAACAGGACTTCCTATGTAAATCTGTGTCAATCCCATTGTTGCCCTTAGTTAACATTACATCCAAAAATTCTATCATCTGATGTGAATATGAACATTCAAAAATCAAGAAATTGGTCGTGCCATTGATGTATTCAACAAATTCCATCAGCTGTTGTTCAGTTCCCCCCCATACAATAGAAACATCATCCACAAATCTATTATAGTGTTTGAGACAATGGACATATATCAAATTCTTTAATACATATGTTGTTTCCCAAAATGCCAATACCAGATTGGCATAAGAATTGGCACAGGGAGTGCCCATGGCTACTCCCTTTTTCTGTAGATAGTAGCCATCATTGTATAACAGAACATTGTTTTCAAGCACTATGTCCAATAATGTCATCCAACAGATGACATTGTTGTTTGTAATGTGGTTCTCAAGCAAAAACAGCCTAACATATTCTATTCCTGTAGTGTTAGGAATGGATGTAAATAGCGATTTTACATCGTGTAACAAATAAATCATCCTTTCCAATTGGTGTAGCTCTATTGAGACTTGCTAGGTTCTCAAGGAAATGTTGAGTATCCTTGAGTATGTGGCTGGTGTTAACTATTGGCTTAAATTTTTTATCTAGGTATATAGATAGAGGTTCTGTCAGCCAGCCTTTGCTTGAGACTATCGGTCTTAATAGTAAATACCTCCCCATGACTGTCTGGTTTTTGTTCTTCTGCTTCAGTATTGGAACTGCTTTGTATCTGCATCAACACCCCCCTTTTCCTACTTGCAGTAGTGTAGACAAATTAACCTTTCCCATGCCACCTTTTAATAAAGGCTTCACCTTCAGCATTTTCCATATGTGCTTCCTGCAACATCACAACACTCATATTTAACCTAGTTAAGTCATGGAAAACTTTACAGTTTTTTGTATCCTCAATGAGGCCATTGATATTCCAGGTGGCTATCCTAAGAGCTATGTCATAAGTTAACTACATAATCCCTGCTTGATGCAGTGCTCAGCAGGTACATTGTGACCTATTTTCTTAATCTTTCCTGTTTTTATTCAGAACCCTGTTTTATGTTCTTTCTGATAGGCTGTTGACACTTACTAGCCATTGTGCATCCAAATTCTTGGACCCTCACAAAAATACAAACAACCCAACCCAAAACCAACCAGTAAGTATTGACTGTATACATATTCCCTATCTCCAACACTAGTGTGTTCTCATAATGTGTCCATATTGCAAGCAAATGCTCTTTGTTGATGCTATCGCATTGAAGCATCCTGTAGTCCTGCCCTACCTCCTTGTTTGAACCATGTCTTCATCCTTCTTAGGTTCATCTCTTAATTCGATATGGTACAATAAACTTATTTCTTATTGTTTGCCAATCTACTTTCCCCTAGTACATCATGAATATATAATATTTATAATCCTTACATTTTGGAGCACTCTTTGGCATAATTACAGTGAACTGATCAGTCCTTCCCTCCTTATTTTAATCCAAAAAGTGATTACAGTGCGCATTGTGCTTATAGTTAAATATGCCCCTTTAAATTTTTAAGTCGCAAACAGCAGCTACTTAACGCGCGTCCGTAAAAATATTTCTGTTGGCAAATAATGGAACACAAACTACCATACTGATGACCACACACCAATTGCACTTGCTGTACTCATTTGTTTGTTCATAGGTTCATACTAGGCTATCTGCCCTGGGGCATTTATAAGCCTAGCCCGCGTGTGTTTGGCTTTCGCCACCCTTTGATTTGAGTTTACTGTGCCCTTTTTAAGGTTACTTTTACTGTGCCTCTGTCTAGTAGTGACACAGAAGTAATCCCCGGGGTAAACCTACGATCCCCCATCCACTCATCAAGATTCCTCTTGAAGAGAGTCAGTGAAGGTCTCTGCCTAACATGGACTGGGATTCTATTCCAGAGCGAAGAGGGTCTCTGGGTTATGAATCTGTCCCTCCAGCATGTTCTATTTATTTCTGTGCTGAGGTTCAAGTCCCTCGAGCGCGTGGCTCTAAGGGATTTGGATTTTCTGACGTGGAGCATGTCCATTAATTCCGGGTTGGACATGGCTTTATATGTCAGGCATAGATCGCCTCGAAGTAGGCGGTATGCAACTGAGTAGAGCTGGAGTTTTTTTTAACTGAGCAGCATATGGCATCTGTTTGAGTCCCTTGATCCTCTTTGTGAGGTACTTTTGGGGTCTTTCCAGTTGCTGCAGGTGTCTGGTAAGGTACATCCCAAAAGGGGCATTGTATTCTATTATGGGCCTGATGAGGGATGAATAAAGGGGCATGATGACCTCCCTTGATCTAGATGTGAATCCTTTCATGATAAGGTGGGCTATGTAGAAGGTCTTTCTAACCACTTTGGCAATGTGGTTGTCAGAGGAGAGATTACTATCAACTTGGGTCCCCAGGTCCCTAATTACTTCCTCTGTACTTAATGGGTTACCTCCTATGTGGTAATTTGTGGGCACTTTGTTTTTGCCAAAGGGTATGACTATACACTTTTTGGCATTTAGCTTTAGACCATGGCTGTGGCACCAGTTATCCGTCTCTGTGAGACCTTTTTGAAGGATGCTCGTGTCAGCTGGAGAGTCAGTTATGGCGCCCAGTTTGCAGTCGTCTTTGAACTTGGTCAGCCACAGTCCTCCCGTGTTAGCCTGTTTCTCGGAAAAATATATACTGAACAAGAGAGGTCCCAGGACTGAGCCTTGTGGGACACCACTTGTAACTGGTTTCGAGTCTGACATGGCTCCAGCAACTCTGACTCTGTGGGTTCTGTCTTTGAGCCAGTTTGCAACCCATCTTGTGACATAGGGGTTTATATTTAAGCTGGATAGCTTATGTATGATGCCCGAGTGGGGTATTGTGGTAAAAGCCTTTGCGAGGTCCAGATAGGCTGTGTGGACTACCTTCCCTTCATCTATGGCCTTGGTGACTGTTTCAAAGAAGTCGACCAGGTTCAAGAGGCAGGATCTGCCCTTGACAAAGCCGAATTGGGTAGGATCTAGTGTCTGTAGGTCCCCAATGTCTTTGTTTATGAGTTCCATGATGATCCTCTCCATAGCCTTGCAGACTAGGCTAGTCAGGCTTATGGGGCGATAGTTTCCAGGGTCCGTCGAGGCACCACCTTTGTGGAGAGGGACCACTGTTGCTGTACGCCATTCTTTGGGTACATATCCTGTAGTAAGGCTGAGATTGTACAGCAGTTTTACGAGAGGGTTTAGTTCCTCTTGGAGTTCATGTAGGACGCAACCTGGGACACTGTTTGGTCCCATTGAAGCAGTGTTTTTTGTTTTGGAGAGGGCGGCTTCCACCTGAGCATCTGAGATGTTAGGGAGGCTGCACTCTGGTGGGATAGATATTTGCTCTTTTGGGGGGAGGGGGGAGAAGTTTGTACTAAACCTGTCTGCCAGGATGTTGGCAATGTCTGTGGGTTCAGTGTAATTTTTTTGTCATTTAGAATCAACTCTGAGCATATCTGGGAGTTGCATCCCAGGTTCCTAACATAGCTAAAAAAAGCCTTGTGATTGTCTTTAGTGTCCTGTGCAATTTTTCTCTCGAAGATGGCCTTGGAGGATTTTACGAGGGATCGTAATTTTTTGCTAGTACTGATAAGCGATGCCTTCCCTTTTAGGGATTTTGCTCTATCATGTAGTAGCTTCCTCCTCCTGTTGTACAGCTTATTTATGGCTGGGGTCCACCAGACTGGATGCCTGCCTTTGGACGATTGGGTCTTGGTTTTGTTTGGGATAGCATGATCCGTGCATTCCTGGAGGTGTCCATAGAATGCGTCTATATAGGATTCTGCAGTTTGGGCCGTAGTTTCCACTGGCCCGGGCCTTGAAGGATTCCTCCTCGGTTTTGAGAAGTGTGAAGTTCGCTTTTGAGAAGTTTTTCACTGTGGATGTCCTTCAAGAATGCAACTGCAGTCCTTACATATGGGTTGTCCTGCCTCAGGCAGCCCTTCGGTCGGCCGGATTCCAAAGTCTGGGTCCGGCGTCAGCTGATGTCGCCTCTTCCCCGACGTCAGAGCGACTGGGGTATAAAAACATCAGTTCGACGCCATCTTCTTCAGTCTTTCTTGCCGCGCGGTGCCCGAAGCAGAAGCAGTTCGCAAGTGCCGGTCGGTCAGCTCCTCTGTTTTCAGTTACCGAAGTCATCAAAAAGCTAAGTAAACCCGTTGGGGATCCTTTTCTTGCCTCAGCCAATGTCAGATAAAACTGCAAAAGTTAAAAACTGTTTGTCTTGTGGTAAACAAATACCTCATAAGGACTTCCATTCTTACTGCCTTCCCTGCCTTGGCCCAGACCACGACGTCTCGGCCTGTGCTGCCTGTGCTTGCTTCAATAAGCACACACTCAGGCGCCGGGCAGAATTTGCTGAAGACTTTTTTGGGGAAAATTACTCCTATGTCATAACGTCGGAACTACCGACAACTCATATTTCCAAAAAAACGGAGGGACCGGGACCGACATTCTCGGCCCGCGACTTCCACCGACGCCACGCCAAAACCTACCGCGAGTGCACCGGTTTCCTCTGAGGCAGTAATTCAACAGCTCCAGACCAACGACACCGCTTTACCGCACACTTCGGTCCCAGAGGCTTCCCCGGTGCCGGTTGTTGATTTTCTTCCTGAAACCGTAACCCAAGTTTTGCCTGACACCATACCGGTGGACAAAGTTACTCTTGCACGTGGGGCAGCTAGGCCTCCGGTGTTTATGTCCATCAAGGCCTACACACGTGCTAAGGCTGCCAGCCAGGCTAAGTCTCTCCCTCCTAAATCTTTTTCTCAGGGTCCCACTTCTGATAAACAGATCATGACTTTAGCTGCAGATCTTATTTCATTAATCAGAGGCTCTCAGGCTCATCCAGACAGGGGTTCTCTGCCGCCTGCAGACAAAAGGCCTAGGGTTGAGCAGACAGATATCTTTTCCTCAGATGAAGCCTCTGGCGACTCAGGTCATTCAAATTCCCAAGAAAAATCCTTCCAGGCCTACGAGGATTCTGATGCTGATGAATCTATTCCCTCTGCCTCTCCTCCTGAGGATATTTCTTTCGGGGAAATTCTCCACTCCATGAGAGAGCATTTTCAGTGGCAGGGCCAGGATTTCTCCTACTCCAGGAAAAGGCTTCGTACTTTCCTTAAGTTACCCCAGCACAGGCCTTTAGCTATTCCACCTGTGTTAGATGTATTGGATGATGTGTACTCAGACTCGAGTGCTTCTCCTGATTCTCTCCCTCCTGCTCCTATCAAGCCAGACAGATATTACAGGGTTCATGAAACTCATAAACATCTCTTTAAGGCCCACTCTGTTGACCTAGAAACTATTTCCCAGGGGCCCAAAGGAGTGGCCACTTCCACGGCCAAAAATCCTTTGCCCACAGACAGGGAATCTAGATCCCTGGAGAGGTGGGGCAAAAAAGTTTATACCTCATCCACCCTTGCCACGAGGGCACTTAACTGTCTTTTTCATATGTTTCAGTGTCAGGATTTCTTGATGGATGATTTGCAGAAAAAGTTAGCCTCTCCTGAGCCTTTAGATAGAAAGGCCTTGCAGGATTTGGTTCATAATACTCAGCAGGTTAGCAATCATTTTCTTCAGTGTGGTTATGATGCATTGGAAGCTTCATGTAGGGCAGCTATGACAGGGGCTGTCATCGTGAACATGCTTGGTTGAAAGAACAGGCATTGCCAGATCATGTTAAAGTAAAGCTTCTAGATGCACCTCTGGAAAAACACAAGCTATTTGGTGCTAATACTCAGGATGTGTTGAAGTCAATTGAGGAAAAGGCTAAATCAGTACAAGCAGTCAAAGATTTCCTCCAGGTTCAGCCACCAAGGTTCAGCAGGAATTGGCCTTCGAAGAATTGGTCCTTTCCAGACACTGACAAGTTCCAAAGGGGAAAAACGGGCATGCTCGAGGTAGAGGGCAATACCGAGGCTCCTACAGGGGCCGCCAATGGCAACCGACTAATCAGAGAAGTGGCGCAGGGACTTCTATTGCTCCACAGGGACAATCACAATGACTTGACTTTTACACCGCCGACCACGGCTCAAAGAGAAGCACCTTTAGGCGGAAAATTATCCTTATTTTCAAGAAATTGGCATGTTTTAACAAAGGACAAATGGATTCTGGACATAATAGACAAAGGTTACAGGTTCCACTTCCATACCTTACCAACAAGACAAGGCATGCCAAACCTGCCACAAAATCAAAGGGCAGAGGCACTCATACAGGTTTCAAAGCTGCTACAAATCAAAGCAATAGAAAAGGTTCCTCCTCAGGAACAAGACCAGGGATTCTACTCAAGACTGTTCCTTGTTCCAAGAAAAGAAAAGCAATGGAGACCTATACTGGACTTGTCCGCTCTAAACACTTTTCTCATTGTGCCAAAATTCAAAATGCTGACGTTACAGCAACTTCTTCCCATGCTGGGCAAGGGGTCTTGGCTGGTTACTCTGGACCTCAAGGAGGCATACCTGCATGTCTCAATCAGACACAGTTGCAGAAGATACCTCAGATTTCTTGCAGGGTCAGAGCATTATCAATTCTCAGCATTGCCTTTTGGCTTATCTACTGCGCCCAGAGTATTCACGAAATGCCTGGCATCAGTAATTGCACACTGCAGACTCCAGGGGATACAAATATACCCTTACCTGGACGACTGCCTTATACAAGCGGACAGCAAGCAAGCCTTGATAAGAAACTTGAACTATGTCATTCACTTACTACAGGCTTTGGGATACACAGTCAACATTCAAAAATCAAGACCACTGCCATCCCAACAAATAATTTTTCTAGGAGCCAAACTGGACACAAACTCACAAATGGCTTTCCCCACAGAAGAAAAACAAGAACAATTACCAGATTACTTCAAGAGCCTAGCAAAGCACACCCAGATGACTGCAAGGAAAATCCTGCAGGCCCTGGGTTTCATGGCATCTTGCATTCTTCTGATTCCACTGGCAAGACTACACATGAGAAAAATACAATGGTACCTAAAATGTTTATGGTCTCAACACAGCCACAACTTAGAAGCAATTATTCCACTCATTCCATGTCTTCAAAAGGAATTTTTGTGGTGGGCACAAGCAAGCCAGCTAAACAAAGGCATGTCTTTCAACAAACCTCAAACAAGCCAAACCATTACAACAGACGCCTCAGATCATGGATGGGGGGCGCACATGGAGGGCAGATGCATTCAAGGGCAATGGACATCCCGGGAAGTGCATCTACACATCAATCAAAAAGAGATGTTGGCAGTGATTCATGCAATCGAGGCCTTCGGAAAATTTCTTCACCAAGGTCAACTGCTAATAAAGACAGACAACACCACTGTTATGTGGTACATAAACAAACAGGGAGGCACTCATTCTTACCCCCTCTGCAGGCTAAAAATGACTCTTTGGGAAAAGGCCCTGAAACTGAATATACAGTTGCAATCCCAGTTTGTTCCAGGCAAGGACAATGTTCTGGCGGACAGCCTAAGCAGAAACATCTTGGACCCGCACAAATGGATGTTGCATCCAGACACGTTTTCACAAATAACTCATGCATGGGGGAGGCCGGACATAGACCTCTTTGCCTCACACCTCAATCATCATCTGAAAAAGTTCTGCTCGAGGACACACCATCCTCAAACCTGGAGAATGGATGCTCTCTCCTTCAGCTGGAACTCTCTACCAATCTATGCATTCCCACCTCTACCATTAATGACCAAGGTGTTACTGAAGATCAAAGCAGAACAACCGAAAGGCATTTTGATAGCTCCAGACTGGCCAAGACAGCACTGGTATCCATTACTAAGGAGCATAACTCGCACCAAGCCGTGGCCCCTGCCTCAATGGCCTCTGCTTCTGACTCAGCACAATTACAGGACATTTCATCCCAACCTGCAAACATTACAGCTGACAGCTTGGAGTGTTCCATGACTTCTCCCCATATCTCTCTCTCCAAGAAAGTTCAAGAGATCTTACTGGAAGCACGCAGACCTTCCACCAGAAAAACTTACTCAGCCAAATGGAAGAGATTCAACATCTGGAATGCCAGCAAGGGTCAGGATGCATCAGTAATGAGCATCCCACAGATACTAGAATACTTGGCAGAAATGCTACATAATGGCCTTTCATATTCTTCCATAAAAATACACGCTTCAGCAATTTCAGCAAAATACAACAGTGATCCACCTGTGTTTTCGCATCCTTTACTAAGACAGTTTCTAAGAGGCATTAAGAATATCAAACCTCCCAGAAAACCACCAGTGCCTGCATGGGACCTCAACTTCGTGTTGGAAAAATTAACTCTCCCTCCTTTTGAGCCAGCAGCATCTTCAGAATTGCAATTTCTCTCCTGGAAAACAGTTTTCCTGTTGGCAATTACCTCAGCAAGAAGAGTCTTGGAGATACAGGCCCTCATGGCAGTACCTCCATTTCTCATTTTACATCAGGACAGAGTTTCTTTAAGAACCAATCCTTCATTCATGCCAAAAGTGATATCCAGGGTGTCTCTATAAATCAAGCAATTCACCTGCCTACCTTCTTTCCAAATCCTCAAAATAAAGGAGAAAAGCTGCTGCATACTTTGGACATACACAGACAATTGCGCTACTACTTGGACAGAACAAAAGCCAACAGAAAGTCTGACCAACTATTTGTAGCTTACGCTGCTGGAGTACAAGGAAAGGCAATTTCCAAACAAACAATCTCAAAATGGATTGGACACTGCATCAGATTCTGTTACTCTTTCCATGGAAAAGGTGTGCCAGCCAATATCAGGCCACACTCCACCAGAGCTATAGCCACCTCCACAGCTTTTCTAAGAGGGGTGGCTACAAAGGACATTCTAGAAGCTGCTACATGGAGCTCCGTGCATACATTTTCCAAACACTACAACCTGCCTTTATATTCCAGATCCCGAGCAGGCTTTGCTTCGGCAGTCCTGCAGGGCATTTTAGCTACACCATCTTTATCTTAGATCCTACCACCCCCAGCTTGGCTATGGTATTCAATCCATATGTAAGGACTGCAGTTGCATTCTTGAAGGACATAGTACAGTTTTGTACCTACCATAAATGTAGATGTCCGATAGATATGCAACTGCAGTCAGGTTTTCCCTCCCTCCTACCCCTCTGTAAATTATCCTTTTTGGGTCCACTCCCCTTTTCCAAATTAGCTGGGGAAATCTGTTTTGGTGTATCTGTTTATTACTGTTGTGCATGTCTGGAATTTTTTATCCAGTCTCTAATTTTAGACTTCCTTGGAGGGCACCTGTCATCTGGGGCAAGAAACACTGAAGAAGATGGCGTCGACTGATGTTTTTATACCCCAGTCGCTCTGACGTCGGGGAAGAGGCGACATCAGCCGACGCCGGACCCAGACTTTGGAATCCGGCCGACCGAAGGGCTGCCTGAGGCAGGACAACCCATATGTAAGGACTGCAGTTGCATATCTATCGGATATCTACATTTATGGTAGGTACAAAACTGTACTTTTTCTGGGCTGGGGGTGGGGTCGGGTTTTGGATATCCAGTGAGATTAATTTATGGTCTGATCTTACCAATGAGGGGTTTACTTCTGGTATGGAGCATAGAGTCCCCATGTTGGTAATGATCAGGTCGAGTATTCTTTCCCCTCTTGTGGGAATGGTGACTAGTTGTTCCATAGCATTTGAGTTTATATATTCCAGGAACCTTTGGGCTAGGGTGTTGGGGCTTGAGTAATGCTCCCAGTCTATGTTTGGGTAGTTGAAGTCACCCAATATAATGGTGTTTGGAGAGATCTTCATGTTCTCCAATGTTTTCAGGAAAGCCGAGTAGGATTCCTGATTTTGAGAGGGTGGTCTGCAACATGCTATAAACTGAAAAGCAGCTTTGCCCATTGTTAGTTGAACATGGATGGTCTCCGATGCTTCGTGCAACGCCACTAACCTGGAGGTGTAGGTATCCTTGATAAATATGGATACTTCCCCCTCCTTTTGTGGTTCAGTCCAAGATTTGGGGCCGAAAAGCATGATATGAGGTATAACCTGGTAGTGCTGGGGTGCTCTCTGGAGCCTTGAACCAGGTTTCTGTCACTGCACAGATATCAATGTTTTCCATACTGAGGAGAGCTTAGAGTGTGTGCATCTTGAGGTTTAGACTTCTGGTGTTTAGCCGCATTACCCTTAGTTTCTTGTTCATTGTGTTGCCTATGGAGGTGGGATTGTCTTTTGAGCTTTGCCTAAAAAAGGCACTATGGGGGTGGCAAGAGCCTTTGCCAATATCCAAAAGCCCAGGGGTGACAGGTGCAAGCCGTCCCTAGGGAAGCAACGCAGCTTGTCGAGCATGTCATCCCAGGCTGACAGACACTGGATCCCCTTTGAATGACACCAGAATTTTAGCCAATTGTTAAAATCGATCATTTTGTCTTTATATTGCGGCATCATTCTAGGTGAGGGTAAGATGCTGCTCAAGGTCAGGGTCATACCGGCCTGGGCTACATGATCAGAGAGCTCCTCTATGTCTCTCTTCATGTAGTCAAGGGAGGTACATCTCAGGTCATTCACACCAGCATGTACTATGACTGAGTCATATGTGTACTTGCTTTGTAGTGACCTGAGTACTTGCGTTATGTGGCGGATCCTAGCGCCCGACAGGCAGCTCACTGTGACCTTCTCTTTGTTCAGCCTGGTGAGCGGAACGTCAGTGTGTCTGACTATAGAATCACCTATTACGAGTGTATCAGGTGTGATGTCCTTCAAGGATGCATCTGCAGTCATAACAAATGGGTTGTCCTGTCTTCAGGCAGCCCTTCGGCCGGCCGGATTCCAAAGTCTGGGTCTGGCTTCGGCTGGTGTCGCACTTCACCCAACGTCATCTTTGCTGGTCTTCAGGTATAAAGGCATCAGCCGACGCCATTTTCCTCAGTCTTTCTTGCCGCGTGGCGCCCGAAGCAGAAGCTGTTCGCAAGTGCCGGACGGTCAGATCCAGAGATTACTGCTACCGAATACTACTTCGAAGACTTCTAAAAAGCTAAGTACCCCGTTGGGGACTCTTTCTTGCCTCAGCCAATGTCAGAAAAAGTAAATAATTGTTTAACTTGTGGGAAACAAATACCTCATAAAGATTTCCACTCTTACTGCTTACCTGGTTTAGGCCCAGACCACGACGTAGCAGCCTGTTTAGCCTGTGCTTCCTTCAACCGACGAACGCTTAGGCGTCGGTCGGAGTTTGCTGAACAGTTTTTCGGCTCAGATTTTGCGTACATTATGCCGTCGGATCCTCCGACTACTCAAATTGTTAAAAAACGCAAAGAAAAAGACCGACACTCGCGGTCCGCGGTTTCGGCCGAAACCACGGTTAAGCAAGCCGCGAGTGTCTCGGTTTCGGCCGAAACCAAGAAAACGGGTCAATCTTCAGCCGAATCCATGACTACTACCGAGGCTCCTGCTACCCTAGTTGAATCGGCCTCTGAAGTTTTGCCTACTAATGTGGTTCCTAGTGAATTATCAGACACCATCGCTTTGGATGTCTCTACCCCAGCACGTGGTGCTGCTAGGCCTCCTGCAGCCATGTCTATAAAGGCCTTTGCCAGGGCTAAAGCAGCCAAAACTGCTAAATCAGTGCCTGTTAAGCCCCCCTCACACAGGCCCAGTTCCAGTTCACAAATGCTTACTTTGGCAGAGGATTTAATCTCTTTAATTAGGGGATCCCAATCTCACCCAGACAGGGCCTCTCAGCCTCCAGAAAAGAGACCTAGAGCAGAGCCCCCCGAGCCAGTGTCCTCTGATGATTCTGCGGATGACTCAGACATTACAGATCATCCAGAGGCTCCTTTTTCAACTTATGAAGATTCCAATGCTGAAGAATCTATTCCATCTGCCTCTCCACCAGAGGAATTTTCCTTTGGGGAAACCTTACATGCCATGAGAGAACAATTCCAATGGCAGAGACAAGATTTCTCAGATTCAAGAAAAAGGCTTAGGACTTTTCTGCACTTACCACAACATAGGCCCTTAGCTATACCTCCAGTTCTGCATGTTGTGGATGATGCATTTAATGATGTTTGCACTGCTCCTGATACTTTACCTCCAGCCCCTGCCAAACCAGATAGATTTTACAGGGTGCCAGACACTCATCACCACCTATACAAGGCCCCACTTGCAGATCCTGAGACTATATCCCAGGGGCCTAAGGCAGTAGCTTCGACCTCAGCAAAAAACCATCTCCCTTCTGAAAGGGAATCCAGGTCCTTAGAGAGATGGGGGAAAAAAGTTTACACCTCTGCTACTCTCTCAGCTAGAGCTTTGAACTGTCAGTTTCATATGATCCAATACCAAGAGTTTATGCTTGATCAGTTAACTAAGAAACTGTCCTCTGATGACTCCTTAGATAAGAAATATGTTTTAGAAATGGTGAATAACATTCAGCAGGTTAGTAACCATTCTTTAAAATGTGGCTATGATGCACTGGAGGCTTCATTTAGATCAGCCATGACTGGCACAGTGATAAGAAGGCATGCATGGTTGAAAGAACAGGTCTTGCCGGATCATGTTAAAGCAAAGCTGTTAGATGCTCCTATGGATAAGGCCAGTCTATTTGGTACCCCTGCTCAGCAAGTAATGAAGAAAATGGAAGAGAAGGCAAAATCTGTACAAACAGTTAAGGATTTCTTACAGGTTCAGCCACCAAGGTTTAGCAGGAACTGGCCTTCCAAGAATTGGTCCTTTCCAGACTCCTCAAAATCTCAAAGAGGCAGGAATAGACGTTCTAGAGGCAGAAATCAATCCAGAGGAGGTGCCTACAGAGGACGCCAGTGGCAAGGCAATAACCAGCGAGGCACAGACACAACCACTGCCACTGCAACAGGACAATCACAGTGACTTGGCTCTGACACCGCCTACCAGGGAACAAATAGCAGCACCTTTAGGCGGAAAGTTAGCCTTATTTTCAAAAAATTGGCACTATATCACAAAAGACAAGTGGATTTTGCAAATCATAGACCAAGGCTACAGGTTTCACTTCCACACCTTACCAGTAAAAAGAGGAATGCCAAACCTACCTCCAAATCAAAAAACAGAAGCTCTAAAACAGATAGCTCAATTAACAAAGATGAGAGCTGTGGAAAGAGTACCACTAACAGAACAGGGCAAAGGATTCTACTCCAGACTCTTCCTAGTACCAAGAAAAGAGAAAAGTTGGAGACCTATTCTCGACCTGTCAGTCTTAAACACATTCATCATTGTCCCAAAATTCAAAATGCTGACCCTACAGCAACTTCTTCCCATGCTGGGCAAGGAGTGTTGGCTGGTAACTCTAGATCTCAAGGAGGCATACCTGCACGTCCCCATACGACCAAATTGCAGAAGATACCTCAGATTTCTTGCAGGATTAGAGCATTATCAATTCTCAGCATTGCCCTTTGGCTTATCTACTGCTCCCAGAGTATTCACAAAATGCCTGGCATCAGTAATCGCTCATTGCAGGCTACAGGGAATCCAAATTTATCCATACCTGGACGACTGCCTGATACAAGCGGACAACAAAAGCAAGCTGACAAAAGACTTACAAAGAGTCATTTGCTTACTACAAGCCCTGGGATACACAGTCAATTTAAAAAAGTCAAGACTGATACCATCCCAAACAAGAACATTCTTGGGTGCGGAATTGGACACAGTAAAACAGATGGCATCCCTAACTGCAGAAAAACAAGAACAACTCCCTCTTTACTTCTTGGCATTAACAAAGCAGAACAAACTAACAGGAAGAAAAGTACTGCAGGCCTTGGGCTTCATGGCATCATGCATAATCCTGGTCCCCCATGCCAGACTGCATATGAGAAAGCTACAGTGGTACCTAAAGAATTTATGGTCTCAACACAGGCACAGCTTAGAAACCGAAATCCCACTAATCCCATGCCTGAAACAAGAGTTCCTATGGTGGGCTCAAGCATGCCAGTCAAACCCAGGCTTGCCCTTCCACAACATTCAAGCAAACCAAACCATCACAACGGACGCCTCAGACCTAGGCTGGGGGGCGCACATGTTGGACAAATGCATACAAGGATTATGGACTCTAGACCAGCTGCACCTGCACATAAATCAAAAAGAAATGCTGGCAGTAAAACTAGCAATCCAGAATTTCAGACCATTCCTCAAAGAAGGCCATTTAATGATAAGGACAGACAACACCACAGTCATGTGGTACATCAACAAACAGGGAGGCACTCATTCATACCCCCTATGCAGAATGACTCTGGACCTTTGGAATATGGCTCTGAGCTACAACATCCAGTTACAGGCAATATTTGTGCCGGGAAAAGAAAACACCCTAGCAGACATGTTAAGCAGAACCACCTCGGATGCTCACGAATGGATGCTACACCCGGACATCTTCAAGGCCATCACAAAGAAATGGGGAATGCCACAAATAGACCTATTCGCATCCCCACTCAATCACCAGCTCAAAAAATTCTGCACAAGGACATACCACCCACTTGCATGGAAGGTGGACTCCCTATCCTTCAGTTGGAAAGGCCTGACAGCATATGCATTTCCACCACTTCCTTTGATGCACAAGGTACTACTGAAAATCAAAGAGGAACGTCCAAGGATAATTCTGATAGCTCCGAATTGGCCAAGACAACACTGGTATCCATTGCTGAGGAGCATGTCTCGGGGGAGAATGTGGTCACTACCCCTGATGCCTTTGATGTTAACTCAGAACAACTACAACATCATGCACCCAAACCTAAAAACTTTGCAACTGACTGCCTGGGACATCACATAACAGCAACTAACCCAGACTTATCCCAAAGGGTTAAAGACATTATCCTTGAAGCCCGCAGACCTTCAACAAGAAGGAACTATGCAGGAAAATGGAAAAGGTTTGTCATTTGGAGTACTGAAAGAGGAAAAGATGTGTCGAACATAGATATTGCTAACATCCTGGAGTACTTGGCAGAGCTTCTCCATACAGGCCTGTCCTATTCCTCCATCAAGATACATGCATCAGCTATTTCTGCAGAATACAGCTTCGATCCCCCTGTCTTTTCACATCCTCTACTCAGGCAGTTCCTCAGAGGAATCAAGAATGTAAAACCTCCCAGGAAACCACCATTACCAGCATGGGACTTGAACTTTGTACTAGAAAAATTGACACTCCCTCCATTTGAACCAGCAGCAACAGCAGATCTTCAACATCTATCATGGAAAACTGCTTTCCTACTGGCAATTACTTCAGCAAGGAGGGTTTCGGAACTACAGGCCTTAATGGCAGTACAACCCTTCCTAATCTTCCATCAAGATAGAATGTCCATGAGAACTAATCCTACATTTATGCCTAAGGTGGTATCCAGAGTGTCTTTAAACCAGGCAATCCACCTACCTACCTTCTTTCCCAATCCACAGAACAGGGGGGGAAAGACTGCTGCATACCTTGGATGTACATAGACAGTTACGCTACTACCTGGACAGAACCAAAAGTAACAGAAAAACTGACCAGCTTTTAGTAGCCTATGCAACAGGAAGGGAAGGAAAAGCAATTTCCAAACAGACAATCTCCAAATGGATAGGAAATTGCATAAGATTCTGTTACTCCTACCATGGAAAACCAATTCCACAGAACATAAGACCTCACTCTACAAGGGCTACAGCCACTACCACAGCCTTCTTACGAGGAGTGGCAACCAAGGACATTATTGAGGCGGCTACTTGGACCTCCGTGCATACATTTGCCAAGCATTATAACTTACCTCTATACTCTAGATCCCGAGCAGGGTTTGCCACTGCTGTATTGCAAGGGATCCTAACTACACCATAATTTTTCTTCCTCCTCCCGTAGTTTGGCTATGGTATTCTACCCATTTGTTATGACTGCAGATGCATCCTTGAAGGACATAGTACAGTTTTGTACCTACCATAAATGTAGATGTCCGAACAGGATAGCATCTGCAGTCAGGATTACCTACCCTCCTTCCCCTCTGTGGTACTCCTAGGGTATTTACCCTCCTAATAGCTAGCTGGGGGGGGTCTCTTATGGTGTATTTGTTTGTATATATGTACATACATGCTTATTTTTGTGTTTGCCTTCTACTATTTTGGAAACATTGGCATTTATCCAAAATTTAGCTTTCCAAGAGGGCAACTGGCATCTGGGGCAAGAAACACTGAGGAAAATGGCGTCGGCTGATGCCTTTATACCCGAAGACCAGCAAAGATGACGTCGGGTGAAGTGCGACACCAGCCGAAGCCAGACCCAGACTTTGGAATCCGGCCGACCGAAGGGCTGCCTGACGACAGGACAACCCATTTGTTATGACTGCAGATGCTATCCTGTTCGGACATCTACATTTATGGTAGGTACAAAACTGTACTTTATTCAGCCTTAAGGGCTGTGACTGTTTGGCACACTGACTTTGTGAGCTGTGTGTTGCACGTGTTTTGTTTTGGGGTAGCGTTTGCTTGGATGTCTGCTTTGGAGGTCTCTGCTGCTTAGGCAGATTTTTATTTAGAGCCTTCGAGCATGTTTTTGTGTGTTTATGTGTTTGGTTTGCTGTTGTGGTAGGACTATGTGAGACTGGATTTGTGTTGTGTGAGGTTACCTTCTCCTCCTGACTGGTTACACCAGTTCTGAGTTGAGAGAGCTCAGCCTCCAGTTTAGTTATATGGTTGCATCTCTCACATATATTTGAACCTGTTTGGAGGAGGAGAAGGTTGTCCGTGTACATGAAACACATTGCCTCAAGATTCCCAGATTCACCAGCTGGACTGGAGAGGAAACCATTAACTGACCTTTGAACATGCTAGAGTAGTATAGGGAACTCCTTTATCACTGAATTAGAAAGGACCAATAGGGGACAAGGTAATCATAGAGAGTATATGAGGATGTAGTGCTTTTAGTTTATTAGTGCTAAATTGTAAGATTGCTTATTTGTGCAAGTGCAGGGCCTTAGATTGAGAATAGGGTGTTTAATTTGAGAGATAGAGCATTACTAAGGGAAAAAGTGAAGAGCAGACTTTGTGGAGCAGGGAAAAGTTTAAACCCGATTATGCGGCGCTGCCCGATGCTGCGCTATGCGCACAATCACGCAAAGCCGCGCTAAAGTGGGTTTTTATGCAGGGAACTTCAGAGAGCTAGAAATGGCCCAAAACGGCCAATTACTACAAGATTCTTGTGCTGAGGTCACTCCTTCAGGGACAGATAGGCTGCTCAAGGCTCCCCACTCCCACTCCCACTGGTGAGCAAAGAAACTTCCCTCTATCCAAGTAAGGAAATGGGCAACACAGGAACTATTCAAAAGTCCAAAATACAGCAAAGCCTGTATAAGGGACTATTCTAGGTTAGGAAAGGCGGGGAACAAGGATTTATATATTTTTTTCTTTTTCAGGAAAACAGCAGGAGAATTACAGTAAATTTAAAGCACAGGCTAGCGCAGTTGAGTGGGCAGCCTCAACAGTTAAATACAACAAATAAACTTTTTTTAAAAAAAAGTGCAGGTATTTCAAAACACAAAAACAAGCTTGGAACAGATACATCAACAGTTTAAACTCGCTTTTCGCCGAGGAAAGACGGTCGCACAAGTAGTAGCAGAAAGATTATACTTGTATCTTGAAGGCAGTCACTCTTTTCGTTTCTCTGCTGCTAGCACCACTCTGCAGGACCACAAAGAGCTGTTGCTGAGTAGAATAAGCGAAAAAAACGCGCCAGAGTGGGTTTTTATGCAGGGAACTTCAAAGCGTTTCCTATTTGCCTGTAACTTGCATCCTTTAACCAGTGATCATACTATCATGCGTGTTGTGAAATATTCTTACAAAATGGAGTCCACTAAAATTAACTGTCATAAAGTTATTAAAGTTCCATGCAACAGTTTCCCATGGGTCACTCTTGGATATGAACAAATAACTGCCTGAAACAAATGTCCAAACTTGTACTTTAAGATACGAGTTCCCTTTACCAACCTCTAGTCTTGTCAGGGGTTTCCTTATTTCTCGTTGAGAAACTAGTAGAACATGTCAGGCTAGTACCTTTTTCAGAGTTCTTTCTTAATGGTCTCATGGTCCAGGTCACTGTTGTTTCTCACTAGCTGACTGCTCCTGTACTGCATAGTATGTTATTCTGCTGCCTACTATTTCTCAGCCATATGCTTCTGAAAAAACAGGAACAGTTTAAGTGACTGTCTTATTTCCATTATACTCTTCTCAACAAAATTCCTGCCTTTCTTCCAGAGGTTTCAGGGTCATGCATCCAGGCATCCTTGTAGCAGTGTAGTTCCTCATGGACCTGGGCTGGATCAGTAAAAGTCTTTACACCATGGGGAAAGAAAATTTTAACTACTACTGGATAATTCATAAGGAATCTAAGTTTTAATTCTCTCCATTCTTTAAAGTAGGGAGTAAATCTCTTCAGTTTCCTCCTCTCAAAAAAATTCCTGCTGCAAGTATACTTGTTTTCCTAACTTTCAGGACTTTTCCCTTAGCCAAAGGAGGCTTAGTATGTATTCTGTAACCAAAAAGTTCTGTCATTTAAACACTGTTGGATGTGGCAAACCATTCCTAGGTCTAGATGAAGAATAGACTCTATGCTCTATCTATAAATATTTTTGTCTCTCTCCGTCCCATACCACTTGGCCAACATATCAGTTACCCATTGGCGACAGTCCTTTACCTGCATGTGCAAGACTAAAGATTTCTCTTCTCTCTCAGGTCCCCTAGTTCCTGGAACCTTTCTTCCACTTCCTCACAGGCTGCTTCTAAGTTCTGAAGTCCTCTCTTTGTTTCTCTTCCCCATTTTCACACTTTCCAGATTGTCCGACTAGGTTGATAATGTCTCTTACTTCCTCCATCATCTTATTCTTTTTAATGTAGTCTAGTAATGAATTTCTAATTCTGACCACCTTGGAGTAGAATTTTCTCATCCAGATCTGCCGGATTTTGTTTGGAGACGGGAGGCTGCTGATCATCTGCCATGTGGATCTTGTGTTCCAAAACTTTTTGGATACCAGAACTGGATGCAGGCAAGTGGTTTTTGCCTGCTTGATTTCTTCTCTTCCTAGACATTCTCTTATATTGCAATTATTGCTACCTGCAATGATAGTTTTTCTCTTTCTAGGACTTCAATTTCTAGTTTTTCAGATTACCAAGAATTATCATTTCCAAAGCACTTCTCACTCGCATGGCACCATACCAGAAGGTATTTCCCATCTGATTTAGACACTCCAGTTGTTAGTCTTTCCATCCTTTGCCTTCTTTGTTGATCACATAATTCTCTCTTATTATGGTCCTTATTGTCTTGTGATCGGTAAACATGCTGTTTTCCTTCCTCCCTGGAATTCTCATAATTTGTCTGATAGCAGTAAATTAGTTTCAGAAGTAATCTTTCTCTTACAGAAGTGTACTGTCTCTCCTTTCCTACATACAGTTTTTTAATGCATCATCACTTTCCTACATATTTTAATATACTGTGCTGCTTTTCTGTTCTTTTCCTAAGGCTGCAGTAGGTATGAAGGCCTTATTCACCATTACAAGCGTCATCTCTTCAAATATTTTGGCCCTGTCTCCCTTTACTGTATCATGGTTATTCACAGTGGTTTATTATTGTCAGAATTAGCCATTCTTCCTGGAATCCTCACCATAACATCAGGCATTTTTGTATTTTTTTTTTCATAATTGCTGTATGTGAACGTGTATCCTTTCCAAAAATCCACACAGTCGCCGCCATAGTCTTCTCTTTCCTTAACATTTTTAAAACCTTGGTATGTCTTCCAGACATATCAACTTCTATTTCTTGAAATCACTGAAAGACCATTACTTCATTTCTGATACCTACAGACATTGCCAACATACTGGCTGACAGGTTCAGTGCAAACTCCCCCCCCCTCCCCCCCAAAAGGAGAGATATCTATACCAAACGATTGCAGCCCCCCAAACATCTCTAACGCCCAAGTGAGAACTGCTCTCTCCAAAGCAAAAAACACAGCATCCATGGGACCTGATGGTGTCCCCGGCTGTGTGCTCCACGAACTCAACGAGGAATTAAACCCACAGCTAGGACAGCTGTTTAATCATAGTCTTACCTCTGGATCCAGGAGTGGCGCACTACAACTGTGGTCCCACTTCACAAAGCGGTGCCTCCACCAACCCTGGAAATTACGCCCATTAGCTTGAGAAGCCTTATTTGCAAAGCCATGGAGAGGATCATAATGGACCTCATAAACAAAGACATAGGGAATTTGCAGACTTTGGATCCAACCCAGTTTGGCTTTGTCAAAGGCAGATCATGCCTTTTAAACTTGGTTGACTTTTTCAAACAGTCACCAAAGCCATTGATGAGGAAAGGCAGTCCATACAGCCTACCTCGATCTGGCGAAGGCCTTCGATACAATACCCCACTGGTATCATTGAAAAACTCATCAGCTTAAATGTTAACCCATACATCACAAGATGGGTTGCAAACTGGCTGAGTGACAGAACCCACAGGGTCAGAGTTGCTGGCGCCATGTCAGACTCAAAGCCTGTCACAAGTGGTGTCCCACAGGGCTCAGTCCTGGCCCACTCTTGTTTGGCATCTACTTTTCAGTACAAGCAAACACAGGAGGGTTATGGCTGACAAAGTTTGCAGATGACTGCAAACTGGGCCATAGTAGAAAACACATCTGACACAGATATCCTTCAGAAGGGTCTCACAGAAGCGGATAACTGGTGCCAGAGCCATGGCCTAAAGTTAAATGCCAAAAAATGCATAGTCATACCCTTCGGGAAAAACAAGGTTACCCCTAGCTACCAAATAGGTGGCAATCCATTGAGCACAGAAGATGTTATCAGGGACCTGGGGACCCAGGTTGATAGTAGTCTGTCATTCGACACCCATGTAGCTAAAGTAGTTAGGAAGACCTTCTACATTGCCCACCTTATCATGAAGGGATTCTCATCTAGATCAAGGGAGGTCATAGTCTCCCTATACTCATCACTCATCAGACCAATGATTGAGTACAATGCCCCATTCGGAATGTATCTGATCCGGCACTTGCAGCAGCTGGAGAGGCCACAAAAGTTCCTCACCAAAAGGATAAAGGGTCTCAAAAATCTGTCCTATGCTGCCCGACTGAAAGAACTCCAGCTCTATTCAGTCGCCACCGCTTGCTCAGAGGTGACCTTTCCCTAACATGCAAGGCCATGTCAAACCCAGATTTGATGAATATGCTTCACCTCAAAGAATCTAGATCCGTCAGAACCACAAGGGCGGGAGACTTAAACCTCGACACGGCTATTAATAGGACGTGCTGGAGGGATAGATTCATCACCCAAAGACTCCCTATGCTGTGGAACAAAATCCCGGTATATGTGAGGCAGAGCACCTCGCTGGCCTTGTTCAAGAGAAATCTTGACCAATGGATGGGAGATCGCAGATATACCCCAGGGATTACCTCAGTGTCACTGCTCGACAGAGGCACAGCAAAATAATGGGTATAGTTCCCCATACTAAAGGGGTGGCGTAAGCCACAAAACGATGGGCTAGGCTTGTAAATGCCCTCGGGCAGATAGCCTAGTATGAACCTATGAACCTATGAACCTATTCATAGGTACTCTGTGTATGTTATCGATCTCCCTTTTTTCAGTTTTCTTTACCCCATTTTGAAACAACTTCTCCTGCACACTGTTTACAAATGAAGGTAGCTTCATCTTTCTCCAGCCATACCACCTTCCCCTTCAATAATTCGTAGAACGTCATTTTTATTGTGCCAGTGTTTTCAGTGAGGAAATACTGAGGTTTCTCAGTCCCTCAGAAAAAAACTGAGCTGTTCCAGATGGGATTTCCAGAACCTTCACACATTCCTCCAGTACTGTCAGCTTTGGAGGATGTGTGTCACTGTCTGAAAAAGGCATGTAGATTGTGTAAGTTCCTCAATTGTTTACGTTTTATGCACTCGTCCAAAACCTGACCCAGCAGCTATAGATTTAGTTAATCCTACTTAGCAGCTGTAGCTTTAGTTTATCCTACTTCTAAGCATTTAGTTAATTTCAATGCTACACTTTCTGACAATGGGAAAATAATTGATAAGTATAGGAAGAAAGTATATGCTTCTGCAACTGTAATTTTTAGAATTTTGAATGGTCTGTCTCATATGTTAGTTTATTCTACTAAATGTGAAAGTATGAGGAATGTTTTGTCTACAGTTTCTTCTTCCATTTTTAGTGGTCACAACTGATTGTTTAAAGTGTGTGTATGACGCAGTTTATACTCTTCCTTATCACTCCTGCAGTATTCAGTACACGTATCTCCTGACAAGGATAGCGCAACATCCGGCTAGTATACGAAAACCTTTATATCTTCCCAACATCATACATCATCGAGTATTCTCACAGTGGAGGCCTTGGGTGTAACGCTGATGTATGCATGCTCAATACCAATGTCCAAGCACACAGTTTAATGTATTCTGAATGCTTTTCGTTGAATTGATTTCTACCAAGCCATTAAGAGAGAATACTTTCTTTTTTCTCTTTGTTTACTCAGAGTTCATGTCATCCAGGAAGGGATAATGTCAATGTGGAAGGCAGATTTTCCATAAATATTGTCACAAGAAGTGCCTGATGTTCTTGGTGTTTCACTGTTAGTCATCACATTTGGGTTATCCCTGCCAGGGTAGCCCTCAGCCAGCCTGAATACCAGAGACTTAGTATTTCTGCATCAGTTGCTGTCGCTTGAGGACTGAAGTCAGGTCTTTAGTGGTATTAAAGGAAGGCAGCCGACACCATTACATCAGTCTTTCTTGCTGTAGAGCTCAACGCAAAAGCAGTTTGCACGAGTGCCTGTTGGCCACCACCTGAGTTTCATTTCCTTATTGAAGTTGAAGTCTTCGAAAGCTAAGTTACCCCGTTGAGGATCTTTTTTTCTTGCACTAACCAATGTCAGAAAAAGTTGTTAATTTATTTCACCTGTGGAAAGCAAATACCATACTGGGACTTCCACTCTTACTGCGTCACTTGTCTAGGCCCAGACCACGACGTCCCTCATTGTCGCTTCTCTGCTTTAACACCAGAACTATTCATTGTCGGGCTCTTATTGTAGCCAGATATTTCCGTTTACAGTCCTCGAATTCAGATATGGCTTCGGTAAGCCATCCGACAGCAGATCTTCCAAAAAAAACAAAGATAAATACAGAGACAGACCACACAGGACCAAACCTTCCGACAACGCTTACATTAAGCTGGTCATCAGTCCTCTGGAACTCAGTGAGGTTTTTTTTTTTTTGCAGCCCCTGATGCCTGATTCAGTTAATTTGCAGGCTGTTACTGAGACCCTTTCGGAGTCCGGTATGCCGCAGAACTCTTCTTCGTCTAAGGATCCTGCGGTCGTCTCTACTTTTGATGGGTTTGGAGCCGCTGTGCAGACATCAGCTTTTGAAGAAGTCCTTCGCCACACCGAATCCCGACACAAACCAACACCTTCTTTCACGGCTGCCATTCTTTTGAAAACCGAGTTTCTCAGGCCTAAGGGTCAAACCACCCGTAAGAAACAGACTACCCATTCTCAGGCGCCTGCTCCCTTGCCTCAGTCTCAAATGCTTAAAATGGCAGAATACCTTATCATGCTGATTAGGGGAAGCCAAGCCGCTCCCTCAAAAAGGAAGAGAGATCTGTCTCCAGTAGTTTTTTCTGAACAAGAGTCAGATGAATCCGATGCATCTGACTATGAAGACATGCAACCCCTCTCCACATATGAGGATTCTGATGCAGAGGAATCCATTCCTTCAGCCTCTCCCCAGAGGATACTTTAAAGGAGCATTTCAAATGGGAGAGTCAAGAACTACCCACAGTCTAAAAAGAGACTCAGAGTTCCTGGACCTTCCACAACACAGGCCCTTAGCCATCCCCCCAGTCCTAGATGTGGTGGATGATGTCTTCCTTGAATCCAGCTTGACTCCAGATGCCCTCCCTCCTGCTCTCAGAAAACCAGACAGGTACTACAGAGTCCCTGACTCACAAATATCTTTTTAAAAATCCAACAGCGTACCCTGAGGTCATTACCCAAGGGCCAAAAGTATACACCTCAGCAGTTGTTGCTGTCAGGGCACTAAATTGTCAGTTCCATATGCTTAAATATCAGCAACTTACCTTGGAACTCCTTAAACAAAAAATGTCCTCCTTTCCTGCATGGGGAGAATCTAAAGATTTACAGGAGTTGATGCATTCTGCTGGTGAAGTAACTAAACACACTTTGCACTGTGGTTTTGATGTCCTAGAAGCTTTTTGCAGGGCAGTAGTCACTGGATCTGTCATTAGAAGACATGCATGGCTTAAGGAGCAACCTCTGGCAGACCATGTCAAATCAAAATTGTTGGATGCACCCTTGCACAAAGATAACTTAATTGGTACTAAAGCAGAAGAGGTCTTAAAAAGATGGAAGAAAAAGCAAAATCTATGCAGACGGTTCAAGATTTCTTACAGGTACAGCCCGCTAGGTTCAGCAGGCATTTTCCCTCTAAACACTGGTCCTTTCCTGCTCCTTGTAAACAGGGCCAGCCTAGGCCCCGTGGAAACAGACCTCCCAGACAGCAGTCCCAGAGGTTGCAGAGATCTAAGCAGTGGACTGCATCCACTTCAAAACCGGGATGTTTTAAGCCAAATCCTTATGGTAAGAACTCACAATGACTCACCCCTTCCCGAATTCGCCTCTGCCCACCTTCACATACCCCTAGGAGGAAAACTCTCCTTTCACTCAAGCACCTGGGCCACCATTACCAAGGACCAGTGGGTTTTTAACATTGTGTCTCAGGGGTACAAATTCTCCTTTCACACCCTTCCAACCCCAAAAGGGTTCCCAGACCTACCACCAAATCATTGGGCAGAGCCTCAAAAGCAAATCCATTCCCCGCTCTCCTTGGGGGCAGTAGAGCACGTTCCTGCAGAGCAGATAGGCCAAGGCTTCTACTCCAGACTTTTTCTGGTGCCCAGAAAAGAAGGCACCTGGTGCCTCATCCTCGATCTATCCATTCTAAACACCTTCCTGGTGATCCCAAAATTCAAAATGCTCACCCTCCAGCAATTGCTACCCATGCTGTCCAAGGACACTTGGCTAGCCATCCTCGACCTAAAAGAGGCCTACCTCCACATTCCCATCAGGGAGTCCTGCAGAAAATATCTCCGCTTCAGGGCAGGCTGTCAACACTTTCAGTTCTCTGTGCTTCCCTTTGGCTTATCTACTGCTCCCAGAGTTTTCACAAAGTGCCTAGCTCTGGCCATTGCCTTTTGCAGACAAAGAAATATTCAAATTTGCCCCTACTTACATGACTACTTCATTCAGGCAGACAGCCAGGAAAAGCTTCTCAAAGACCTGGCTTTTTTAAGGGCCTACTAACCTCCCTAGAATACACAATCAACGAAAAGAAATCCAAACAGGTACCCACTAAAAGGATAGTCTTCCTGGGAGCAGGTCTGGACACAGCATCCCAGATGCCATGCCTTGTACCAGAGAAACAAATTTTCCTATCAGCTTACTTCTCTCAACTGGTCATAAGGCCCCAGCTTTTTGCAAGGAAAATCCTGCAAGCCCTGGGGTCATGGCATCCTGCATACTCATTCCGTATGCCAGACTGCATATGAGAAGCTTCAGTGGTATCTAAAGAGCCTTTGTTGTCAACACTCCCAAGATATGGAAACTCTTCTACCTATTGTACCTTGACTGAGGAAGGAATTTCTTTGGTGGGCAACAGCCTGCTCCCACAACAAGGGACTGCCGATGTCCTTCATGGATGCATCTGCATTCATAACAACTGGGTTGTCCTGTCGTCAGGCAGCCCTTCGGTCGGCCGGATTCCAAAGTCCGGGTCCGGCTTCGGCTGATGTCGCACTTCACCCGACGTCATCTCTGCTGGTCTTCGGGTATAAAGGCATCAGCCGACGCCATTTTCTCCAGTCTTTCTTGCCGCGTGCGCCAAGCAGAAGCTGTTCGCAAGTGCCGGTCGGTCAGATCCAGAGATTACTACTACCGAATACTTCAAGACTTCTAAAGCTAAGTACCCGTTGGGGACTCTTTCTTGCCTCAGCCGATGTCAGAAAAAGTCAATAACTCTTTAACTTGTGGGAAACAAATACCTCATAAAGATTTCCACTCTTACTGTTTGCCTTGTTTAGGCCCAGACCACGGTAGCAGCCTGTTCGCCTGTGCTTCTTTCAACCGGCGAGCGCTTAGGCGTCGGTCGGAGTTTGCTGAACAGTTTTTCGCTCTGAATTTGCGTACATTATGCCGTCGGATCCTCCAACTACCCAAATTGTTAAAAACGCAAAGAAAAGACCGACACTCGCGGTCCGCGGTTTCGGCCGAAACCATGGTTAAGCAAACCGAGTGTCTCGGTTTCGGCGAAACCGAAAACTGATCAGAGTACAGCTGAATCAATGACTACTACTGAGGTTCCGGTTACCTTACTTGAATCGGCCTCAGAAATTTTACCTACTACAGTGGTTACTAGTGACTTATCAGACACCATCCCTTTGGATGTCTCTACCCCAGCACGTGGTGCTGCTAGGCCTCCTGCAGCCATGTCTATTAAGGCCTTCGCCAGGGCTAAAGCAGCCAAATCTACTAAGTCAGTGCCTGTTAAACCCCCTCAACCAGGCCCACTTCTAGTTCACAAATGCTTACTCTGGCAGAAGATTTAATATCCTTAATTAGGGATCTCAATCTCACCCAGACAGGGCCTCTCAGCCCCAGAAAAGAGACCTAGAGCAGAGCCCCTCGAGCCTGTGTCCTCTGATGATTCTGCGGAAGACTCAGATATTACAGACCAGCCAGAGGCTCCTTTCTCCAATTTTGAGGACTCAGATGCTGAAGAATCCATTCCAGCTGCTTCCCCACCAGAAGAATTCTCCTTTGGGAAACCTTACATGCCATGAGAGAACAATTCCAATGGCAGGAACAGGATTTTCAGACTCCAGAAAAGACTTAGGACTTTTCTGCACCTACCACAACACAGGCCCTTAGCTATACCTCCTGTCCTCTCTGTTGTGGACGATGCATTTAATGATGTTTGCGCTGCACCAGATTCTTTACCTCCAGCACCTGCCAAACCAGATAGATTTTACAGGGTGCCAGACACTCATCATCACCTATACAAGGCCCCACTTGCAGACCCCGAAACTATATCCCAGGGCCCTAAGGCAGTAGCCTCAACCACAGCAAAAAACCCTATTCCTTCTGAAAGGGAAGCCAGGTCTTTAGACAGATGGGGCAAAAAGGTTTACACCTCTGCTACTCTCTCAGCTAGAGCTTTAAACTGTCAGTTTCACATGATACAATACCAAGAGTTTATGCTTGATCAGTTAACTAAAAAGCTATCCTCTGATGACTCTATAGATAAGAAAAATCTATTAGAAATGGTAAATAACATACAACAGATTAGTAACCATTCCTTAAAATGTGGCTATGATGCACTGGAGGCTTTATTTAGATCAGCCATGACTGGCACAGTGATAAGAAGACATGCATGGCTGAAGGAACAAGTTTTACCGGATCATGTTAAAGCTAAGTTATTAGATGCTCCTATGGATAAGACCAGTTTGTTTGGTACACCTGCCCAGCAGGTAATAAAGAAAATGGAAGAAAAGGCAAAATCTGTACAAATGGTTAAAGATTTCTTGCAGGTTCAGCCCCCAAGGTTTAGCAGGAACTGGCCTGCCAAAAATTGGTCCTTTCCTGACTCCACAAGATCCCAAAGGGGCAGGAATAGGCGTTCCAGAGGCAGAAATCAATCCAGAGGGGGTGCCTACAGAGGACGACAGTGGCAAGGTAATAACAGAGCCACAGGCACAGCCGCTACCACTACAACAGGGCAATCACAGTGACTTGATTCTAACTCCGCCTACCAGGGAACAAATAGCAGCACCCTTAGGCGGAAAATTAACCTTATTTTCAAAGAACTGGCACTATATCACAAAAGACAAGTGGATTTTGCAAACCATAGACAAAGGTTACCGGTTCCACTTCCACACTATACCAGTCAAAAGAGGAATGCCAAACCTACCTCCAAATCAAAAAACAGAAGCTCTACAGCAGATAATCCAATTAACAAAGATGAGAGCTGTGGAAAGAGTACCAATAACAGAACAAGGCAAAGGATTCTACTCCAGACTATTCCTAGTTCCAAGAAAGGAAAAAAGTTGGAGACCTATTCTCGATCTGTCCACCTTAAACACATACATCATTGTCCCAAAATTCAAGATGCTGACCCTACAGCAACTTCTTCCCATGCTGGGCAAGGAGTGTTGGCTGGTAACTCTAGATCTCAAGGAGGCATACCTGCACGTCCCCATTCGACCAAATTGCAGAAGATACCTCAGATTTCTTGCAGGATCAGAGCACTATCAATTCTCAGCATTGCCCTTTGGCTTATCTACTGCGCCCAGAGTATTCACAAAATGCCTGGCATCAGTAATCGCCCACTGCAGACTACAGGGAATCCAAATTTATCCATACCTGGACGACTGCCTGCTACAAGGGGACAACAAAAGCAAGCTGACAACAGATTTACAAAGGGTCATTTACTTGCTACAAGCACTGGGATACACAGTCAATTTGCAAAAATCAAGGCTGATTCCATCCCAAACAAGGACATTCTTGGGCGCGGAATTGGACACAGTAAAACAAATGGCATTCCTAACTGCAGAAAAACAAAAAGATCTCCCTCTTTACTTCTTGCAACTAACAAACCACAGCAAGCTAACAGCAAGAAAAGTTCTGCAGGCCTTGGGCTTCATGGCATCATGCATAATCTTGGTTCCACATGCCAGACTGCATATGAGAAAACTACAGTGGTACCTAAAGAATTTATGGTCCCAACACAGGCACAGCCTAGAAACAGAAATTCCACTAATTCCATGCCTAAAACAGGAGTTCCTATGGTGGGCTCAAGCATGCCAGTCAAACCCAGGCTTACCCTTTCACAAATATCAAGCAAGCCAAACCATCACAACAGGCGCCTCAGACCTAGGATGGGGGCTCACATGCTGGACAAATGCGTGCAAGGATTGTGGGCCAGGACCAGCTTCTCCTGCACATCAACCTAAAAGAAATGCTGGCAGTAAAACTGGCAATCCAAAAATTCAGACCATTTCTCAAAGAAGGCCATTTGATGATAAGGACAGACAACACCACAGTCATGTGGTACATCAACAAACAGGGAGGCACTGATTCATACCCCTATGCAGAATGACTTTGGACCTTTGGAACCTGGCACTCAGCTACAACATCCAGTTACAGGCAATGTTTGTACCGGAAAGGAGAACACTCTAGCAGACATGCTAAGCAGAACCACCTCGGATGCTCACGAATGGATGCTACACCGGACATCTTCAAGACCATCGCAAAGAAATGGGAATGCCACAGATAGATCTATTCGCTTCCTCTCAACCACCAGCTCAAAAATTCTGCACAAGGACATTCCATCCACTAGCATCGAAGTGGATTGCTCTCCTTCAGTTGGAAAGGCCTGACAGCATATGCATTCCCACCTCTTCCCTTGATACACAAGGTATTACTAAAAATCAAGGAGGAACGTCCAAGGATAATCCTGATAGCTCCAAACTGGCCAAGACAACACTGGTACCCATTGCTGAGGAGCATGTCTCGGGACAAAATGTGGTCAATACCCTGATGCCTTTGATGTTAACTCAGAACAACTACAGCATCATGCATCCAAACCTAAAACGTTGCAGCTGACTGCATGGCACATCACATAGCAGCAACTATTCCAGATCTCTCCCAAAGGGTTAAAGACATTATCCTTGAAGCCCGCAGACCTGCAACAAGAAGGAACTATGCAGGAAATGGAAAAGGTTTGTCATTTGGAGTGCTGAAAGAGGGAAGGATGTGTCGAATATAGATATGGCTAACATTCTGGAGTACTTGGCAGAGCTTCTACATACAGGCCTGTCCTACTCCTCCATCAAGATACATGCATCAGCTATTTCAGCAGAATACAGCTTTGATCCACCTGTCTTCTCACATCCTCTACTCAGGCAGTTCCTCAGAGGGATCAAGAATGTAAAACCTCCTAGGAAACCACCACTGCCAGCTTGGGATTTGAACTTTGTGCTAGAAAAGTTGACACTCGCACCTTTTGAACCAGCAGCAACAGCAGACCTACAGCATCTTTCATGGAAAACTGCTTTCCTACTGGCAATAACCTCAGCAAGGAGGGTTTCTGAACTTCAGGCCCTAATGGCAGTACAACCCTTCCTAATCTTCCACCAAGACAGAGTGTCCATGAGGACTAATCCTACATTTATGCCTAAGGTGGTATCCAGAGTGTCTTTAAACCAGGCAATCCACCTACCTACCTTCTTCCCCAACCCACAAAACAGAGGGGAAAGAATGCTGCATACCTTGGATGTATACAGACAGCTACGCTACTACCTGGACAGAACAAAAAGTAACAGAAAAACTGACCAGCTTTTTGTAGCCTATGCAACAGGAAGGGAAGGAAAAGCAATTTCCAAACAGACAATCTCCAAATGGATAGGAAATTGCATACGATTCTGTTACTCCTTCCATGGAAAACCAATTCCACAGAACATACGACCTCATTCTACAAGAGCAACAGCCACTACCACAGCCTTCTTACGAGGAGTGGCAACCAAGGACATTATTGAGGCGGCTACTTGGACCTCCGTGCATACATTTGCCAAGCATTATAATTTACCTCTGTATTCCAGATCCCGAGCAGGGTTTGCCACTGCTGTACTGCAAGGGATCCTAACCACACCATAATCTATTCTTCCTCCTCCCCTAGTTGGCTATGGTATTCTACCCAGTTGTTATGACTGCAGATGCATCCATGAAGGACATAGTACAGTTTTGTACCTACCATAAATGTAGATGTCCGAACTGGATAGCATCTGCAGTCAGGATTACCTCCCTCCTTCCCCTCTGTGGTACTCCTAGGGTATTTACCCTCCTAATAGCTAGCTGGTGGGGGGGAGTCTCTTATGGTGTATTTGTTTGTATATATGTACATACATGCTTATTTTTTGTGTTTGCCTTCTATCCTTTGGGAAACATTGGCATTTTTACCCAAAATTTAGCCTTCCAAGAGGGCAACTGGCATCTGGGGCAAGAAACACTGAAGAAAATGGCGTTGACTGATGCCTTTATACCCGAAGACCAGCAGAGATGACGTCGGGTGAAGTGCGACATCAGCTGAAGCCGGACCCGGACTTTGGAATCCGGCCGACCGAAGGGCTGCCTGACGACAGGACAACCCAGTTGTTATGACTGCAGATGCTATCCAGTTCGGACATCTACATTTATGGTAGGTACAAAACTGTACTTTCTCACCACAGATGCATCAGACTACACTTGGGGTGCACACCTGAATGGCAGGTGCATACAGGGTCAGTGAAACCCCCAGCACATCAATCAAAAAGAGATGATGGCTGTGCAGCATTCCTTTATAGCTTTCAAAGCCCTTCTCTCTCTAGGGGTTCTCCTGATCAAAACCGACAACACCACTGTGATGTGGTACATCAACAAGCAGGGAGAGACTCACTCCTACCCATTGTGCAGGCCGGCCATGACCCTTTGGTTCACAGCTTCTTCCATGCAACTACACCTGTTGGCACAATACCTGCCAGCCTCTCTCAACTCCCTGGCAGACCAATTAAGCAGAAAGCGTTTGAGCCCCTACGAGTGGCAGCTCAACAGAAATGCTTTCTTCCTAATAACTCAGAAATGGGGGACCCCGGAGGTTGACTTTTTTGCCTCCCACACCAACCATCAGCACAGCAAATTCTGCACCAGGTAGCATCACTGCATGGCATGGAAAGTAGATGCCCTGTCCTTCCCTTAGGTAAACCTGACCGTCTGTGCCTTTCCTCCCCTACCTTTCATTCCAGGGATACTGCTCAAAATAAGGGAGGAAAAACCAAGGACCATTCTCATAGCTCCAGACTGGCCCAGACAGCACTGGTACCCCTTGCTGCGCAGCCTGTCTGTACTGCCTCCATGGACTCTTCCTCAGATTCCAAACCTCGTAACCCAGAGGGAAGGGGAATTCATGCACCCCAAATTGCAAATACTTGGCAGCTTGTCTTATACCCTGACACCTGACCAATCTGCCACCCTCAGTAAACAGGTTCTGGATGTTATCCGAGAGGCCAGATGCACCAGGAAGTCTTATGCAGACAAATGGAAAAGGTTCTGCACCTGGATCCAGGCTAAGGGGGCCAGTATGGCACAGCCCTCCATCCCTCTCATCCTGGATTATTTAGTTGACCTATTACACACTGGTCTCTCTTTCTCCTCTATTAAAATTTATGCCTCTATTTCTGCTCATTTTCCCACTGAGCAGCTGCTTTTTTCACACCCTCTGATTAAACAGCTCCTCAGAGGGGCTAGCAACTTGAGACCCCCCCCCTCCAGAAGGGCACCAACACCAGCTTGGGACCTTAACTTTGTTTTGGAAAAGCTCACCCTGCCTCCTTTCGAACCAGCTTCTTCTGCTGAGCTAAAATTTCTCTCCTGGAAGACAGCCTTCCTCCTTGCCATCACTTCAGCCAGAAGAGTCTCTGAGCTGCAAGCACTCATGGCTGTGGAACCCTTCTTCATCTTCCATGCAGACAGGGTATCCCTCAGAACTAATCCATCCTTCATGCCAAAGGTGGTGTCCAGCATGGCTCTCAACCAACCAGCAAATTCATCCATTTGCCCACCTTCTTTCCTAACCCTCAAAACTAGGGCAAAAGAATTCTGCACTCTCTAGATGTGCACAGACAGCTCAGACACTATCTGGACAGGACTAAACCCTTTAGAAAGTTTTATCAACTGCTGGTTAGCTTTGCTTCAGGGGCAGAGGGCAAAGCCATCTCCAAGCAAACTATTTCCAAATGGATAGCACACTGCATCCATTTCTGCTACAAACACCATGGCAAGCCTCCCCCCATAGGGGTCAGGAGACATTCCACCAGAGCAGCCTCCAACTCTGCAGCTTTTTTCAGGGGAGTCCCCACCAGGGACACCCTGGAGGCTGCCACCTGGACATCTGTTCACACCTTTACCAAGCATTACCACCTGCCTCTCTTTTCAAAATCCAGTGCAGGGTTTGCCTCTGCAGTCTTGCAGGGCATCCTAGCCAGCCCCTAGCTTCCTTGACTGACTCCACCCATTTCCTCCGCTTTGGGAATCTACGCAAATGTGATTACTGCAACAGTGAAACATGAAGAACATAGTACAGTTGTATACACTTGCCATAAATGTAGATGTTTGAGTGTCTTCACTGTTGCAGTCTTGGCTTCCCTCCCTCCATCCCCTTTTTCTCTTTTTGTTACCTTTCTTCCTTGTTCTCCTGTCCTTACAAGGGACGTATTGGTATTTTTTTCCACTGGTGGGGTTTTACCATTGGAGCCTGACCTCCTACTTTGGAGGCTCCTGACAGGTTAGGGCAAGAAAATATTATGCAGTGGCATTGGCTGCCTTCCTTTATACCACTGACGATCTGACGTCAGTCCTCAAGCGACAGCAACAGATGCAGAAATACTAAGTCTCTGGTATTCAGGCCGGCCGAGGGCTACCCTGGCAGGGATAACCCAAATGTGATAACTGCAACAGTGAAGACACTCTAACATCTACATTTATGGTAAGTGCACACAACTGTACTTTCTGTATGCACAACCATACTCAGTGTACCATTTTCAGGCGTTTGTTCTGAAAACTCTCTGCAACCATCTGTCTTTGTCCATTCGTCTTGAGAACCAACATCTTAAGCTTTTCTCAAGAAGAATACTAAGAGTACTCTGAATCTGATGCTGTCCAGCCTCCACTGGATGTCTCTTACAAGGTGGATGAAGTCCCTGAAGAACATACTGTGCAGATGCCAGTTTCTTGTGCCATGACCCTGTTGGAGGCCAGCATGGAACTGGCTTCTTGCATGTCCTGTGAGACTGTTCAGGTGTCCGCCATGGATGTTGAGGGGTAATCACAGTTAATCATTTCTGATGGGCCTAGAGGAATTTCCCAAATCCTTGTCAGGGAAGAGGTTCCTGGTAACCTAGGTCTGGGCATGTCTCTGAGCCTGCTAGGTTTATCAAAGCTGATGTCCCATAAAAAAAGGGGTGGGGGGGCAGAAAACTAAGCATATAACTCCCATTGCTAAAGATCCTCATAAATAATGGTGGGATTTTTACCATGTTTTTTTTTCACTGCCTTTATGGACTTGAAGCCATCTCAAGGATTATCTGTTCTTGCATCTCCTTGGTCATGTACTCTGGCCAAAAGGGTTCTTTGGCTCTCCTGATTCCTATCCCTGGCCCTTAAGAAGCCTTACTGCTTTTATAAGGTGCCTGAGACCTTTTAATTACCTTTACAAGTGTCTTGCGTCAGACCCTACTGTGGTCTCTGTATCCGCTGACAAGCCATCCAAACTTATATTATCTTCCAAACTTCTCCCTTTTGACAAAGACAGTTGGGCTATGGAGAGGTTGGATAAAAAAGTTTATGCTTCTGCTATGCTGCCCTTTAGGGCCATACATTTTCAGACCCATATGATCAAGTATGTTCTGGCTGTTTTGTCCCAGCTGTGGTGGGAGAGGTCTTGTCTGACCTACCCGACTCTGAAAGCAAGGCTTCTGCACTTTTTTATTGAGTTCCACTTTGCAGGTAGCTTGGCATTCTATCACTTGTAGATTTGATGCAGCTGATTCATCATCTAGAGCTGCTGCTTCAGGTTCAGTTATGATTAGGAATTCTTGGCTTCACTTACAGACCTTGCCTGATGATATTAAGGGCAAGATCCTAGATGCTCCTTTGGACAACCATAATCTTTTTGGTATGTCTGCTGACCTGTTTGACTGTACAAGACAAAGGTAAAAATTATGCAGGATCTTAAACAAATTTTTGATGTTATGTTGTCCCCATCTCACCTTCGTTCTTCCTGGTTGGGTTTGGAGCTGATCCTCTGCTTCGACTCGGCCGTTTTAAAATAGCTCAAGAACTTATACTGGCTCGAGCCTAACCCCTATCCCAACATGCCTAGCGGTAGCTACCCAGATCTCATTTGCCGCTTGCAGCGTCGAGATTGTGACTACTGGCTCGGGCTAAGTGCTTACTTTTTTGTGTACAGCTGTTTTTTTCAGGCCTTGCTTTCCCCTTGAGCCCTCTTTCTGTTGGAGTAGCCATTTAAGTTAGAGCCTCTCCTATTGGGGGAGTCGCCATTTTACTTAGAGGATCTCCCCTTCTCCTTCTTTTTCCAAAAAAAAAAAAAAAAAAGTATACTTCTTTGTGATAGTGTAGTTCTGTTTTTTGCTATCCGTTACAGCCTTGTTTCTTGCCGTTTGTGTTTTCTGGTACCCAGCATGTCTAAAGAGTCAAAACCCTCTGGCTGTAAGAAGTGCAACTCGTGTTGCCAAAAAATGTCCCTTACGGACGGGCGCATGAATTGTTTTTACTGTTTAGGGGGTGTTCACCTGCAGGACTCGTGCTCCATCTGTCATGCTTTCAGTTCCAGTGTCCTGCAGGAGAGAAAGAGCAAACTGATTTTGCATGGCCTTCTGAAGAACCCTCAGGATCCTTCATCTCTGGTTCCTCAGCCAGCATATCAGTCTGAAAAATCCCATAAACCATCCTCATTGGTTCCGATTTTGGAACAACCTAAATCTACTGTGAAATCTTCGGCTCTGTCTGATATCCTTCAAGCATGCATCTGCAGTCCTAACATATGGGTTGTCCTGCCTCAGGCAGCCCTTCGGTTGGCCGGATTCCAAAGTCTGGGTATGGCCTCGGCTGATGTCGCACTTCACCCGACGTCATAGCTGCTGTTTATTGGGTATAAAGGCATCAGCCGACGCCATTTTCCTCAGTCTTTCTTGCCGCGCGGTGCCAGAAGCAGAAGCTGTTCTCAAGTGCCGGTCGGTCAGATCCAGAGATTTCTACTACCGAAGACTTCTAAAAAGCTAAGTACCCCGTTGGGGACTCTTTCTTGCCTCAGCCGATGTCAGACAAAGTAAATAATTGTTTAACTTGTGGGAAACAAATACCTCATAAGGATTTCAACTCTTACTGCCTTCCTTGTTTAGGCCCAGACCACGACGTATCAGCTTGTCTAGCCTGTGCTTCCTTCAACCGACGGACACTTAGACGTCGGTTGGAGTTTGCAGAGGAGTTTTTTGGTCCTGCTTTTGCATACAAAATGCCGTCGGAGACTCCGACTACTCATTTAGCTAAAAAGCGCAAGGAAAAGGACCGACACTCGCGGCCCGCGGTTTCGGCTGAAACCACTGTTAGGCCGACCGCGAGTGTCTCAGTTTCGGCTGAAACCGAGCTTCCGGTTCTTCCTTCGGCCGAAAACATGCCTCCGATAGCCGAGGCCTCACAGAGCATGGCTGAATCTGCTACTGAATTTACTGCTACAGAAGCAGGCACCCAGGATTTGTCAGTCACTATTCCTTTAGACATATCTACCCCTGCACGTGGGGCTGCTAGACCCCCTGCTTCTATGTCTATCAAGGCGTTTGCCAGGGCTAAAGCAGCTAAATCTTCTAAGGCCTTACCTGCTAAAACTCCTTCACATAGGCCTACCTCTAGTTCCCAAATACTCAGCCTGGCTGAGGATCTCATTTCTTTGATCAGGGGATCCCAACCTCACCCAGACAGGGCCTCTCAGCCTCCTCCAGACAAGAGGCCTAGGACTGAACCCCCGGAACCTGTCTCTACAGATTATTCCTCGGATGACTCAGACATTACAGACCCTCACGAAGGCCCATATTCTCCTTATGAGGATTCTGATGCAGAAGACTCCATTCCTTCTGCTTCTCCTCCTGAAGAATTTTCCTTTGGGGAAACCTTACATGCTATGAGGGAACACTTCCAATGGCAGGGCCAGGATTTTTCAGATTCAAGGAAAAGGCTAAGGACCTTTTTACACTTACCACAGCATAGGCCTTTAGCCATTCCGCCAGTACTAACAGTTGTTGATGATGCATATAATGATGCCTGTACTGCACCTGATTCTCTTCCTCCGGCCCCTGCCAAGCCAGACAGATATTACAGGGTCCCGGACACACATTACCATTTGTATAAGGCTCCTGTTGCAGACCCTGAAACCATTTCACAGGGCCCTAAAGGTGTGGCAGCTGCCTCTGCCAAAAACCCTCTTCCCTCTGAAAGGGAATCTAGAGCATTAGAGAGATGGGGTAAAAAGGTTTATACTTCTGCTACTCTTTTGGCCAGGGCCTTGAACTGTCAATTTCACATGATTCAGTACCAGGAATTTTTGTTAGATCAGCTAAATAAAAAAACTGTCTTCTCCTGAACCTTTAGACCGCAAGTCCCTTCAGGATTTGGTACATAACTATCAGCAGGTCAGTAACCATTTCTTAAAATGTGGCTATGATGCACTGGAGGCTTCCTTTAGATCAGCTATGACTGGAACAGTGATTCGAAGGCATGCCTGGTTAAAAGAAAAATCTTTACCAGACCATGTTAAGTCAAAACTCCTAGATGCTCCCATGGAGAAACAAAGTTTGTTTGGCTCCCCTGCACAGGAGGTTCTAAAGAAGGTGGAAGAAAAAGCAAAATCTGTCCAAACAGTCAAGGATTTCTTACAGGTCCAACCTCCGAGGTTTAGCAGAAATTGGCCTTCGAAGAATTGGTCCTTTCCAGACAACTCCAGAGCGCAGAGAGGCAGAAATAGATGCCCCAGAGGCAGAGGTCAATCTAGGGGTGCCAACAGGGGACGTCAGTGGCAACCTACCAACCAGAGGAGTACTGCCACAGATTCAACTACAACCACTTCCACAGGGAAGACACAATGACTTGGCTGTAGTTCCGCCTACCAGGGAACAACTGGAAGCACCCTTGGGCGGAAAGCTAGCTTTATTTTCCGACAACTGGCATTACATTACAGGAGACAAATGGACTTTACAAACAATAGACAAGGGCTACAGGTTTCACTTCCACACTCTACCAAAAAAGAGAGGAATGCCAAACCTACCACCAAGCCAAAAAACAGACGCTCTAAGACAAATCAACAACTTACTAAAGATGAGAGCTATAGAAGAGGTACCACCTATGGAACAAGGCCAAGGATTTTACTCCAGGCTTTTCCTTGTACCAAGAAAAGAAAATCAATGGAGACCTATTCTAGACTTGTCCGCACTGAACACATACCTCATTGTTCCAAAATTCAAAATGCTGACCCTCCAGCAGCTTCTTCCCATGCTGGGCAAGGAGTCTTGGCTGGTGACTCTAGATCTCAAGGAGGCATACCTGCACGTCCCTATATGACCAGATTGCAGAAGACACCTCAGATTTCTTGCAGGATCAGAGCATTATCAATTCTCAGCATTGCCTTTTGGCTTATCTACTGGCCCCAGAGTATTCACGAAATGCCTGGCATCAGTAATTGCTCATTGCAGGCTTCAGGGAATTCAAATTTACCCATACCTGGACGACTGCCTAATACAAGCGGACAACAAGGCAAAATTAACAAAAGATTTGGAAAATGTCATACACCTGTTGCAAGCCTTGGGATACACAGTCAACATGCAAAAGTCAAGACTTGTACCATCCCAAAGGATAACATTCTTGGGTGCAGAACTAGATACATCAACTCAGATGGCTTTTCTCACAGAAGAAAAACAAAAGCAACTACCAGCCTACTTCATGACATTAACAACACAAACTCGGCTTGCTGCAAGGAAAGTCCTGCAAGCCCTGGGCTACATGGCATCCTGCATAATATTGGTTCCACATGCCAGGCTGCATATGAGAAAGCTACAATGGTACCTAAAGAATGTATGGTCTCAACACAAGCACAGTCTAGAAGCCCAGATTCCAATAATTCCATGCCTGAAGCAAGAATTCCTGTGGTGGGCTCAGGCCTGTCAGTTGAACAGAGGCTTGCCTTTCCACAAACCTCATCCAAGCCAGACCATCACCACGGACGCCTCAGACCTAGGATGGGGGGCACACATGGTGGACAAGTGTATTCAAGGCCTATGGACCCAAGACCAGCTGAATCTACACATAAATCTTAAGGAGATGCTGGCAGTGAAACATGCGATCCAGGCATTCAGACCACTCCTTCAACAGGGTCATCTGCTGATAAGGACCGACAATACCACAGTCATGTGGTACATCAACAAACAGGGAGGTACACATTCATATCCTCTATGCCGGATGGCAATGGACCTGTGGAATGTGGCCCTGAATCTCAACATTCAACTTCAGGCCAGATTTGTACCAGGAAAAGAAAATTCTCTAGCAGACACCTTAAGCAGAACTACCACGGATGCTCACGAATGGATGCTGCATCCAGATATCTTCAAAGCCATAACAAAGAAATGGGGACTATCAGAGATAGACCTGTTCGCCTCCCCACACAACCACCAATTGAAGAAATTCTGCACAAGAGCATACCACCCACTTGCTTGGACGGTGGACTCCCTTTCCTTCAGCTGGAAAAACCTGACAGCATATGCATTTCCACCTCTTCCCTTGATGTACAAAGTTCTACTGAAGATCAGAGAGGATCAGCCAAGGGTAATCCTGATAGCTCCAGACTGGCCGAGGCAACATTGGTACCCGCTACTGAGAAGCATGTCTCGGACACACGCATGGCCTCTACCTCTATGTCCCTTAATTCTAACACAGGACAACTACAAGATCCTACATCCAAACTTGAAAACACTGCAGCTAACTGCTTAGAATATTGCATAAAACAAAATAACCCAGGCTTATCCTAGAGGGTTAAGGACATTATCCTGGAGGCACGCAGACCCTCCACAAGGAAGACTTATTCAGCCAAGTGGAAAAGATACCTCATTTGGAGTGCAGCAAAGGGAGAAAATGTCTCATTGGCAAACATAGCACACATCCTGGAATATTTAGCAGAACTGTTCCACAATGGCCTGTCTTACTCCTCCATTAAGATTCATGCATCAGCAATTTCAGCAGAATACAACATGGATCCTCCTGTCTTCTCTCATCCTCTACTCAGGCAGTTCTTGAGAGGAATCAGAAATGTAAAACCTCCAAGAAAACCACCTTTACCTACATGGGATCTCAACTTTGTGCTGGAAAAGTTAACACTTCCCCCTTTTGAACCAGCAGCAACAGCAGAATTACAGTTCTTGTCTTGGAAAACTGCTTTCCTGCTAGCAGTCACTTCAGCAAGAAGGGTATCTGAGTTACAGGCATTAATGGCAGTACAACCCTTCCTTATCTTCCATCAGGACAGAGTCTCTCTGAGAACTAACCCTACCTTTATGCCAAAAGTGGTCTCCAGAGTATCATTGAACCAAGCGATTCATTTACCTACATTCTTCCCCAACCCACAGAACAGGGGAAAGACTGCTACATACCTTGGATGTGCACAGACAATTACGCTACTATCTGGACAGAACTGAGACCAGCAGAAAAACTGACCAGCTTCTGGTAGCATATGCAACAGGAATGCAAGGAAAAGCAATTTCAAAACAGACAATCTCAAAATGGATAGGAAATTGCATTTGATTTTGCTACTCTTTTCATGGAAAGACAACTCCTGAAAACATCAGACCTCATTCCACAAGAGCTACAGCCACCACTACAGCTTTCCTACGAGGAGTGGCTACCAAAGACATTTTAGAAGCTGCTACTTGGAGCTCCGTGCATACATTTGCCAAGCATTATAATCTTCCCTTATATTCTAGATCCCGAGCAGGTTTTGCAACTGCTGTTTTGCAAGGGATCTTAACTACACCATCTTTATCTTAGTGCCTCCTCCCCCAGTTTGGCTATGGTATTCTACCCATATGTTAGGACTGCAGATGCATTCTTGAAGGACATAGTACAGTTTTGTACCTACCATAAATGTAGATGTCCGATAGGTATGCATCTGCAGTCAGGATTACCCACCCTCCTTCCCCTCTGTGGTATTCCTAGAGTATTTACCCCTCTTTTAGCTAGCTGGGGGAATCTATTATGGTGTATTTGTTTGTATATATGTATATATATATATATATATATATTTATATTGTTTGCTCTCTACTGTTTGGAATTATTTGCATTTATCCAAATTTAGCCTTCCTAGAGGGCACCTGGCATCTGGGGCAAGAAACACTGAGGAAAATGGCATCGGCTGATGCCTTTATACCCAATAAACAGCAGCTATGACGTCGGGTGAAGTGCGACATCAGCCGAGGCCAGACCTAGACTTTGGAATCCGGCCGACCGAAGGGCTGCCTGAGGCAGGACAACCCATATGTTAGGACTGCAGATGCATACCTATCGGACATCTACATTTATGGTAGGTACAAAACTGTACTTTCCTAGTGTTGGCTCAGACAAAGCAATGTCTCCAGCGTCTCCATCAGCATCTTTGGAGCCAGTCCAGGCCCATAAAAGAACCAGGTCCCTCTTTGGAGCCAGTGCGTTCTGCTCCACAGTTTCCTTTGCTGCAGTCTGGGTCAGGCAGTCACTGGTCCTCTTCTCACTCCTCTCTGTCCTCCAGGCTTTCGGATCATGATGTGGAGAGAGTGGTCAATAGGCTCCTCAAGTCACAGGCACTTGCCAAATTGCTATCGAGCCCAGCCCATAAGGAAATGGCTCCTTCGGCCTATATAGCTTCTCTATCGGTTCCTCCTCTGACTCTCTTGAGCTCGGAGCGGAGTGGATGGATGTTGTGGTGGTGGAACCGTCGACTCTGGTTATTTCTCCTTTATCGGTTCCGACTCCCACTCCGATCTCCTCGATGTCTCAGTCCATTGAGAGATCTGGGCGCTGAAGCTCTCTCATTGGCTCCGACCATAGTCTCCCTCTCGGATCTTTGGCGCAGGTGAGCTCTGCTTCCACATCAGCATCAGAGTCGTCACTCTCTGTTTGCAGGAGATCTCCAGGCTCTTCAGAGCCAGGGGCTCCTTTGGCTAGGGACCGTGGCACCTTCAAGTTGATGAGGCGTGTGCTGTCTCCTCGGACCACTCCACCCTCTGCTCCATCGGCTCCTTCTCCCTTGGTGCCTGTGCCTGCCTTTGACCCTCCTCCTTCCTCCAAGCGTAGGGAACCTATGCCCCAAGATGCTCCATTGGGCAACCCCACTTCTTCCGAAACCTCTCCTGAGCATTCGGAGGAGGTCCCTTGGAAGAAAAAATGTAAGAGGAAGCATTTGGACTCCCCTGAGTCCGTCATTTCAGACACAGACTTTGATGAATTGGAAGGGTCCCCACGGTCTCCCTCTGAGGATGTCTTCTTTTTGGACGTCTTGGAAATCCTTAGACAAAGGGGTGGCTAGAAGTCCCTAGCCCCTTCTGAGGATGAGTCTGTCTACCTGGACGCATTTGGTTCGCGACCCTCCACCTCTTGGGTGTCTCTGCCTTTTGACCCACTTTTGTCTGTAGTGAGTCGGAAGGCATGGAGCGCTCCAGAGATCATGCAACTGGTTCCGTGGAGATCAAATAAATTTATAACTGTACCCGAAGACAAGTCCTTCCTTTCCAAAGGGTTTCCAGTTGATGCTATGGTGGTGGCAGCAGCCACTAAAAAGGAATTTGTGGAAACTTCTTCATCTGTCCATCTGTCGAGCAAGGAGTCCTGTACGATGGACAGGTATGGGAAGCTTATGTTCTCTTCAACAACCTTTACTCTCAGGTCGCTGAATTATTTGTCGCACTTCATGCGACTTCAGAGGTATCTGCTAAAGGACTTGGGAGATGCCCTGCAGGATCCTACAGCTGAGGGAGTTGTGAACAGGGTGGCTTCCCAGCTTGCGACCTTGACTTCAGTGGTTAACTCCTCCATGAGGCTCATTTCTTATGCGGCAGATGGAGTGAGTAGGGCAACAGGTACAGGAGTTGATTTATGGCGACACTCCTGGATGCACCTTTGTCAATTTGTGGAACCTTTCAAGTCCTCCTTTACCAATACTTCTTTTGATGGCTCGTCCTTGTTTGGTCCTCAGGTAAAAGACTCTCATCAGGTGTGAAGAGGATGGCAAGACTCTCTCTGCCGTAGGAATCCATTTTTCCACTCCATCTAGACCCTACCCTAAAGGTCAGAAGAGTGGGAAACTGTGGTTTCGAAAATCCCAGGGAGCTTCGCCTGACACATGTGGAGAATTTTCCCCCAGGGGCAGAGGGAGAAACAATAATGGAAAATGCTGGCCTCGTGGTGAGTGGGGGGGGGGTCCGCAACAGCAGGGAGACAGAGAGATGTTCTCTACTAGGCCCTTCCAGCACTCCTGAAGGGAGGCCCAACTGTCCGCCTCTGGAGGCAGTCGGGGACAGACTGTCATTGTACCCAACAGCCTGGCAAACAATTATGAAAGATGCATGGGTACTGTCCAGTGGCGGCTGGTGACTTCAAATCAAAGGGGGGCTGCAGGAGACAGCTGAATGGGTGGGGTCGATGGGAATGGGTATGGCCAACTAGAAAGGGGAAGAGTTATGCTCAAAACCATAAAAACTGTAACTTTAATTAAATACTCTGCCCTGGGTGCCAAACCATCATTATGAGAGTCCAATCAAGACAAAATGAAGTGTAGAAGAAAAAACATATTTCAATCCATTGGCTGCATGACAGCTTACTTAATATCTAGATGGAAACAAAAAGGTTGTGAGGCATGAAAAAATAAATTACTTTTTAAATACATTACTGGAATGCTAGTCAAAATCAGGTATAAGAAAAACCAGCAGCACTCAACTCAAACCACTTCTCCTTGTACTCAAGTTCTAATTATAATTTATATTCAGCTTTATTAAAGTACCAAGTAACATGCTGAAAGTAGCAATCTCTGTGATACCCCCACTTGTAAAAATGTTTCTTATCTAAAAAAGACCTGCTGCCTGACAACAACTATCTACTTGTTTCATGGGGAAAACATGATCAAAGTAAAAAATGAAAAGCAAACAGGAAACAAGCTCAACATACATTGCTTAAAGGATTACTGCACAGGATATGGACCGCACATGATAGATTGGCATTCTGTTTAATTTGCAGGTAAAGCCTGTAATGAGCTCTTAAAATAATGTAATCCTGTCCTTTATTACAAATACTGTCATATGCATTTCAGTACCCAAGGCTTATATGTTATCTAGTTATGTAAGTATTGTCTGCATGGCAACAACAGAAATGCTTTCAGTGTTGGCAATTCTTTAACAATATGCTTATTAAAACTTACTTGCATCTTACAATCTCAGACAAGCTTACCAGATGGTCATTAAAGCACTTCTACTTAAACACAGAGCAACATGCACTTTCTGAATAATAATAAGCATAAACCAACAATATAAAAATGTGACAGAAGCCAGAACATTCTGCAAAATCAAGGACAGATGAAAAGCCATTGTAGTACTTGTGTCTACCTTGGATGGGGGAATACTCTGCACATTTACACTGCATAACTGTTCCTTGCCTTGCTTGGACACATCCAGAGTCACTACATGGGGGAGTGGGGTGCAACAAGTATGTCACAATTTGAAATGTCCCTGGCAGACTGCAATGGCCCTGACACATTTGTCATACCTCTCAACCTCAGAGCAAGAAATCTGGACAAAACCATACATAGAAGTGGGACAAAGGCCCAAAAATAAGGACAATTTTTAAATATTGCTCTTATAAACTTAGAAAGATAATGGAATAGTAGGTCTTGCATTAGTATGAATTTTCTGAAGGGTATGAAATCTGAAGCTGAAATGTCTGTCATTATTTTCTAACTTCAGTCTTTAATGATTTGTCACTAATTTGCCAAAAAACCCCACAATTTTATGAAAAATAGACCAAAAATGTGATGTAAAAATATAAAATAGCCACACAATACAGCTAGGAACATGTCAAAGAAGGGATACTTTAATATTAGTACTGCTAACTTGAGCAGCTGACAAAATAAAAGAATCTACATGCATTTCTGAAATAAAAGTAATCTATAACTGATTATTACAGTTATTTATTAATTGTAAACCCTCCATGTTTTCTTCCAAAATTGCCATTTTGCGGAGGGATTATTAGGGGAAGAGCAACATTTTGAGCCAAAATCAGGGACAGTTGAGAGGTTTGGATATGCCTAATTCTATAAAGCAATTTATTTGCATGCACCTCTCAACCTGTTAATGCAGGAAATCGTGACAAGGCCAAATATATGGGGGGAACATATAAACAGTACTAAAAATTGCTCTTGTATAAACTGAGACAGTTGATCGAATAACAGGTCTTGCTTTAGCATGCATTTTTCTGAAGGTTATGAAGTCTGAAACTCAGTGTCTGTCATTATTTAGTGACTTCATTCCTAAATGATTTGACAGAAAACCACAAATTTTATGAGGAACAAATGAAAAATAAGAAGCAAAAATCTATTCATTCTGCAAAAATCTGGACAGTTGAGAGGTATAGTTCAGCCGGGGCTGTCTTTGAGTTTGCTGCCCTTCCCCCCTCACAAAACTCATGGTCGAATGGAGCTTCCCCCCTACAGCCATTCCACTGATCCATTACTTGGCTATTTCACCCCATTTACCATAAACACTAATGTGCATACTGCTTTACTTCCGCAATGATTTGGACTTCATTTAAAAGTTTTATTTTGCATTTTACAGCGCAAACACTAATAGATATCATATCTGGTAAACAAAGCAATGCAGTCTCACAATGAGAACAGATTTAGCATTAAAACTTCTCTGCCCTTGAAAACTCACAATCACTGAAACAGCATTGAAACCCACATTCAAAGAAAATACATTTTGCCAGTGGCAGATTAACTTTGGGTTTGGGCTGTTTTCAAATCACAGGCCCCTTGCACATAAAACATACACATGCTCTTTCATACACCTTCCTGTTTGTATTAAATTATATTCCTTGTACAATACAGTACAGTTTTAGAGGGTGTTTTAAATTTATTGTTTTGAAATTTTTCCAGTAAACAATGAAACAAAATGCATGCACCAGTAATGACAAAACTGCCCAATTCAGAACATTGCCATCATAAAAGTCTACTCAAACTTCTACAGTCCACCAGTATCAGTACATATGCACAATCTCTGAAGAAGTAAAAGTCATCTAAATAATTCCACATTAAAAAGATCTGTAACTAATGAAGAGGTTGCTGCTAGCAAACAACTTTGTATTTCATTGTTTCATCTACAAATAAAGTGCCCGTTACCCTTGAGGAATAAATTGCCTATCTTACACTAAAAAAAAAATGATAAGCTAGCAATATTGCAATAGGGAATGGATGGCAAACTGGTAACGGGTTCATAGTTGCTAGGTATCTTCGCATCCACCCCTTTTGCAAAATGCTGGTAAGCAGACATTTAAGAAGAACTGGCAAGCAATTCCAAAAAGAATACTCATGGACCCCTAAAAAAACAGGGACAGGCCAACAATTCACAGCAAGTTACAATGACTGTGTAAAGGATCTTGTCCCCCCTCCTACCCTGTCAATCCCTTTTCCGTTCCAGAAAGTCTGACTCTTTATTTGTTGCAAAGGCAAAAAGTGGTTTCAGACAAATGGGTACCAAGGATCGTTCATCAATGTTACAAATGGCAGTGGGGTAAGCCCAGGGGGGTAATTTGTTATCCATTAGACCAGACACCTCTATTTCCACTGTCCTTTAGTACATGTTTCAGGTGGAGAGAGAGAGAGAGAGAGAGAGAGAGAGAGAGAGGCAGATGTTCTTCGTGTTTCACTGTTGCAGTCATCACACTTGGGTTATCCTTCCAGGAGTAGCCTTCAGTCAGCCCGAATACCAAAGGCTTAGTATTTCTGCGTCGGTTGCTGTCTCTGCAGGACTGACGTCAGGTCATCAGTGGTATAAAAACAGGCAGCCAACGCCATTACTTCAGTCTTTCTTGCCGAGGAGCCCGAAGCAGATGTTTTTCGTGTTTCACTGTTGCAGTCATTACATTTGGGTTATCCTGCTGGCAGGTTGCCCTCAGTCGGCCTGAATTCCAAAGTCTTGTGTCCCGCATTGGTTGCTGTCACCTCTTCCCTGACATCAGGTCGTCAGGGGTATAAACGTTGCAGCTGACGCCATTTTATTTAGTCTTTCTTGCCGTGTGGTGCCCGAAGCAGAAGCAGTTCGGAAGTGCCGGTCGGCCGACTCCTGAGATTTTCGTGTTCGGGTTTCAGATCCAAAGTCTTCATTAAAAGCTAAGTACCCTGTTGGAGAAACTTTTTTTCTTGCTCCAGACCGATGTCAGAAAAAGTTAATTGTATTTCTTGTGGGAAGCAAATACCTCGTAAGGACTTTCATTCTTACTGTATTCCTTGCCTAGGCCCTGACCAAGACATTGCTAGTTGTCGGTTTGTGCTAGATTTAACCAACGCACTGTTAAGCGTCGGTACGATTTTGCATTAAGCTGTTTTGGGCGAAGATTTAATTATACAATGTCATCGGATAGCCATCAAACAACCGGAGTTCACAAAAAAAACAAAAAGAAAAAGACAGGCAACCGAGGTTCAAAACCGACGACGTAGCTTATCCTAAGCAAGTCGCCAGTTTGCCGGTCCTCAGTGAGGTGCTTTTGCAGCCCCTGATGCCTGCTACTTTAGTTTTGCAGGCTGCTACCAACTCCCATGTGGAGTTGGCCAGGCCGCTGGAAACTCAAGGTATTGGAGCCTTGGACGCTAGTCCTTCAGATGGGTCCGGAGCCGCTGAGCAGGCACCGGCTTCTGAGGGTGTATTCAGACCCAAACATCTATACATTAAACCGACTTCAAAGGCAAGACTAAAGCACCTTCAAAGAAGCAACCTCAAGAGCCACGTGGACAGGCCTCCTTGCCCAAAAAACAGATGCTCAAAGTGGCCGAAGACTTGATTACCTTGATCAGGGGTTCCCATCCCCCTCCTGATAAGAGGCCTAAGCAAGAGACAGACTGTGAATCTTCAGATCAGATTTCCATTTCTTCTGATTCCTCTTCTGATCAGGAATATTCTCTTCCCCCCATGAGGATTCTGATGCTGAAGAATCAATTTCTTCAGCTTCTCCTCTTGAGGACTGCTCTTTTGGGGAAACCTTGTATACCATGAGGGAGCACTTCCACTGGGAGAGCCAAGATTTTTCAGAATCTAAGAAAAGGCTCAGAGACTTCCTTTTACTACCTCAAAACAGGCCTCTAGCTATTCCACCTGTGTTAGACATTGTAGATGATGTGCTCTCGGAGTCTAGTCTGACCCCTGACTCTTTACCTCCAGCTCCTGTTTAGCCGGACAGATACTACAGGGTTCCTGACTCTCATAAATTCCTTTTCAAAAACCCTACTGCAGACCCAGAAACTATTTCTCAGGGTCCCAAAGGGGTCAAGGCTTCTACTGCAAAAAACCCTAACCCCTCTGACAGGGATTCTAGGGCACTGAATAGATGGGGAAAAAAGATTTACACATCTGCTACTTTGGGTATAAGGGCCTTAAATTGCCAGTTTCGTATGCTCAAATGTCAGCAATATATCATGACACTGCTTAAACAGAAAATGATAGCAAATTCTGAATGTGCAGAAAAGAAAGAAATGCAGGATTTATTGCATGCAGCTGAACAAGTTGGAAAGCATACTTTGCAATGCAGGTTTGATTCTCTGGAAGCCTCCTGCAGGGCCGCTGTTATGGGTTCCGTCATTAGGAGGCATGTTTGGTTAAAGGAACAAAATCTGCCTGACCATGTTAAAGCAAAATTATTAGATGCTCCTTTACAACATGATACCTTGTTTGGTGTTAAGGCAGAAGAGGTGTTAAAGAAAATGGAGGACAAAGCTAAATCTATGCAAACGGTGAAGGATTTCTTACTGGTACAGCCACCTAGATTTAGCAGACACTGGCCTACAAAGAATTGGTCCTTTCCAGTCTCAGACAGACCTCAGAGGGGCAGATCCAGATGCCCTAGAGGCAGATCACAGCCACAAGGTTCCTACAGGTCTAAGCAGTGAAGTGCTTCTACCTCCAAAGTTGGAGAAGACAAATCACAACCATACAGGAAACCGTCCCAATGACTTGCCCCTGCCTGCACCAAGCACTTATCTTCTGGCAGCACCCTTAGGGGGAAAACTAGCACTTTTTTCTCAAAATTGGCACATAATAATCCAGGACAAATGGGTTCTAGACATAGTGTCAAAAGGCTACAAGTTTCATTTCCATACCATGCCAAGAGCAAACGGTTGGCTAGACCTGCCAAAAAATCAATGGGTAGAGGCTCAAAAACAAGTCGCAGCTCTCATGGACATGAGGGCTATTCAACAAGTGCCACAGCAAGAGCAGGGACAAGGATTTTACTCAAGACTGTTCTTGGTACCCAGAAAGGACAAAGCATGGAGACCAATACTGGACCTATTTATTGTAAACACTTTCCTGGATTTTCCAAAATTCAAGATGTTGAACTTACAGCAGCTTTTGCCCATGCTGGGCAGCAAGGCTTGGCTCGTGACTTTAGATTTAAAAAGAGGCATACCTGCATGTCCCAATCAGACAGTCGTGCAGAAGATACCTCAGATTCAAGGCTGGCTCAAAGCATTACCAATTCTCTGCACTGCCCTTTGGCTTGTCTACTGCGCCCAGGGTCTTCACAAAGTGCCTGGCACCAGTAATTGCTTACAGCAGACAAAGAGGAATACAAATATATCCTTACTTGGACAACTGCCTCATACAAGCAGAGAACAAGGACATTCTACTACAGCATCTGACGTTTGTGATGAGACTTTTAACATGCCTAGGGTACACAGTCAACAAAAAGAAATCAAAACTAGTACCCTCTCAAGAGATAATATTCCTGGGTGCAAACTTAAATACAACTGCCCAGATGGCTTATCTCACTCCAGACAAACAAAGGCAACTGACTACCTATTTCAAGGAAATGGCAACAAAGGCCCAGTTATCTGCAAGAAGAAATTCTGCAGGCTTTGGGCTTCATGGCATCCTGCATCTTACTAATTTCATATACAAGACTGCATATGAGGAAAATTCAGTGGTACCTAAAAAGTGTCTGGACGCAACATTGCCACAGTCTGGAAACAATGATTACTCTAATTCCCTGCCTGCAACAGGAATTTCGATGGTGGGCAAAGGCTTGTCACCAAAACAAGGGACAGCCATTCTCACTACCCCCAGCTAGGCAGAGCCTAACGACGGATGCATGGCAGGAAGAGGCATTCAGGGCACCTGGTTCACAAACCAAATGCATCTACGTATCAATCAAAAAGAGATGCTAGCTGTTCAAAATGTCCTGACAGCCTTCAAGGACCTACTTCATCCGGGAGAACTACTGATAGACAGACAACACCACGGTCATGTGGTATATAAACAAGCAGGGGGCCACTCATTCTTATCCCCTGTGCAGACTAGCCATGGCTTTATGGGACACAGCATTGACTTACCAAGTTCATCTGCAGGCACAATTCCTGCCAGGAAAGGAAAATACCCTGGCAGACGAACTAAGCAGAAACCTCATGGATCCCCACGAGTGGCACCTGGATCCACAAGTCTTCGGCATGATAACAAAGAAATAGGGACACCTGGACATGGATCTATTTGCCTCCCCTCAAAACAATCAACAAAAAAGATTCTGCAAAAGGAGTTATCACAGACAAGCTTGGAAAGTGGACACCTTATCTTTCAACTGGACAAACCTATCAGTATATGCCTTTCCGCCACTGCCTCTCTTCCCCACTGTACTCCTAAAGGTCAGGCAGGAGAAGCCAAAAATTATTCTGATTGCCCCAAACTGGCCACGCCAGTACTGGTATCCGATCTTAAGGAACTTGTCCCAATGCCCAGCCTGGACCTTACCTCTCATACCTCATCTACTGTTCCAGCAAAACAATCAGATTCTGCACAGCCAACTCAGGACCCTAAACCTGGCAGCATGGCGGATAATGTAACCATACAAACCACACCTCTCAGTAAAGCTGTGATGGATGTCATTTTAGAAGCTAGAAGGCCTAGTACTAGAAAATCCTATGCTGGGAAATGGAAGAGATTTTGCGCTTGGAACCAAGCTCAAGGAACTGATACAGCTGTCCAAAATATTCCTCAGATTTTGCAATACTTAACTGAGATGCTGGACAAAGGCCTATCTTTGTCATCAATTAAAATCCATGCCTCTGCCATTTCGGCTCATTACAATAGAGCCACCACTCTTTTCTCATCCTTTACTAAGGCAGTACCTCAGAGGAGCCAAAAACTTCGGAGACCGCCAATGCCTGCATGGGACCTCAGTTATGTCCTGGAAAACCTCGCATTACCTTACCTCCTTTTGAGCCAGCTGCTACTGCGGACATAAAGTTCTTATCTTGGAAAACAGCTCTTCTCCTAGCAATAACTTCTGCAAGACGAGTTTCAGAGCTACAGGCTCTCATGGCTGTGGAAACCTTTATCATTTTCTATCCAGACAGGGTCTCTCTGAGAACAAACCCTACATTTATGCCTAAAGTGGTATCCAGTGTAGGCCTTAACCAAACAATTCATTTGCCAACTTTTTATCCAAATCCACAAAACAAGGGGGAGAAAATTCTGCATTCTTTGGACGTACACAGACAACTTAGATTCTACTTGGACAAAACTAAAGTTTTCAGAAAGACAGAGCAATTACTAGTGGCATATGTCACAGCATCACAAGGAAAAGCCATCTCCAAGCAGACTATTTCAAAGTGGATATGTCACTGCATTTGTTTCTGCTACTCACAGCATGACAAACCAGTGCCTAAGGGCATTAGGCCACATTCAACCAGAGCTGCAGCCACTTCTGTAGCCTTTCTCAGGGGAGTACCAACCAAAGACATTTTGGAGGCTGCTACTTGGAGTTTAATGCATACCTTTACAAAACATTACAATCTGCCTCTTTACTCTAAATCCAGGGCAGGCTTTGCCACTGCAATTCTGCAGGGCCTCATAGCTGCTCCTAATGCTGTTTAGCTCCAGCCCCCCAACCTTAGCTTTGAGACTCAACCCAAATGTAATGAATGCAACAGTGAAACACGAAGAACATAGTACAGTTGTGTACACTTACCATAAATGTAGATGTTCGAGTGTATTCACTGTTGCAGTCCAGGTTACCCACCTGCCATCTCCCTTATTTTTGCTGAAACTTATCTTTACTTCTCTAATCTATACAACCTAGGTGGTGTATTTGCTTATCGATGAAGGTAAAGCTTATTTTGGTGCATGTATGTTTTATTTCCATAATTTTAGCCTACCCTTTTGGGGGCACCTGACATCTGGGGCAAGAAAAACTGAATAAAATGACGTCTGCTGCATCTTTTATACCCCTGATGACCTGACGTCAGGGAAGTGGCGACAGCAACCGACGCAGGACCCAAGACTTTGGAATTCAGGCCGACTGAGGGCAACCCGCCAGCAGGATAACCCAAATGTAATGACTGCAACAGTGAATACACTCGAACATCTACATTTGTGGTAAGTGTACACAACTGTACTTTCACACAAGTGCCAATTGGCCGCTACCTGAGTTTTTCGTTTTCGAAATTGAAGTTGAAGTCTTCTAAAGCGAAGTACCCCATTGGGGATCTTTTTTTCTTGCTCTAACCAATGTCAGAAAAAGTTAGCAATTGTCTCACCTGTGGAAAGCAAGTACCACACCGAGATTTCCATTCTTACTGCATCACCTGTTTAGGCCCAGACCATGATGTTCCTCGCTGCCATTTTTTGCTTTGTTCAACGCACGAACTATTCATAGTCGGGCCCTTATTGTAGCTAAATACTTTCACTCTCTATCTCCGTATTCCGAAATGGCTTCGGTAAGCCATCCGACTACCGATCTTCCGACAAAACGTAAGGATAAAGACAGAGACAGACCGCAAAGGTCCAAAACTGCCAACGTTTCTGTTAAGCTAGTCGCCAGTTTGCTGGTACTCAGTAAGGCGCTTTTGCAGCCACTGATGCCCATATTGATGGATTTGCAGGCTGCTACTGAGACCCGTTCGGAGTCCGGTATGCTGTGAGACTCTTCTTTGACTGCAGAACCTGAGGATGTCTCTACCTTGGATGGGTCCGGACCTGCTGTGCAGGCACTGGCTTCTGAGGAAGTTCTTCGCACTACCGATATTCGACACAAACCGACGACTTCTTTCACGTCTTCAGTTCTTTCTAAAACTACCGAGTTTCTAAGGCCCAGAGTACAAGCTACGCCTAAAAAACCGACGACCCAAACTCGCGCGCCTGCTTCCTTGCCACAATCACAGATGCTTAAAATGGCGGAAGACCTTATCATGCTGATTAGGGGCAGCCAGCCTTCTCCTGCTAAAAAGAGACTTGTCCCCAGCACCTTTATCTGACCAAGAGTCCGACGACTCTGAGGTTTCTGATTATGAAGACATGCCCTTATCTGCTTATGAGGATTCAGATGCAGAGGAATCCATTCCTTCTGCCTCTCCTCCAGAGGATTTTTCTTTTGGTGAAACCCTACATACTTTGAGAGACCACTTCCATTGGGAATGCCAGGATTACCCTCAGTCCAAAAAGACTCTGGGTATTTTTAGATTTACCTCAGCACAGGCCTTTAGCTATACCCCCTGTCCTGGATGTTGTGGATGATGTTTTTATGGAATCCAGTCTATCCCCGTATACTTCACCTCCTGCTCCCAGGAACCCTGACAGGTATTGCAGAGTCTCTGGCTCACACAAATTTCTTTTCAAAAATCTTACTGCTGACCCAGAGGTCATCTCCCAAGGGCCTAAAGGAATAAAAGCAACTACAGCTAAGAATCCCACCCCTTCGGACAGGGATTCTCGAGCCTTAGACAAATGGGGTAAAAATGTATACACTTCTGCATCTCTTGCCATTAGAGCATTAAATTGACAGTTCCACATGCTGAAATACCAGCAACATACCATGGAACTCATTAAACAAAAATTATCTACCTTCCCTGACTGTGCAGAAAATGACTTACAGGAACTTATGCATTCTGCAAGCCAAATCAGTACGCATACCCTGCAATGTGGGTTTAATGCCCTAGAAGCATCATGCAGGGCAGCAGTCACAGGTTCTGTACTTCGAAGGCATGCTTGGCTTAAGGAACAGACCTTGCCAGATCATGTCAAATTAAAATTATTGGATGCACCTCTTAACAAAGACAATCTGTTTGGCACCGAAGCAGAAGAGGTTTTAAAAAAGATGGAGGAAAAAGCTAAATCTGTGCAGACTGTTAGACTTTTTGCAAGTTCAGCCTCCAAGATTCAGTAAACATTGTCTCTCAATACATTTGTCTTTTCCTGCCCCCTCAAGGCCACTTCAGACAAGGCCTAGGGGTAACAGACCCCCCCAGACACCAGTCTCAGGGTATGCTGAGATCTAAACAATGGAGTGCCTCCACTTCTAAACCAGGGAGTGCTAAGCCACCCCCTTATGGAAAGAATTCCCAATAACTCCTCAACTCCTCCTCTCACTTCTGCCCATCTGTCCATGCCAGTAGGTGAAAAACTTGTCTCCCATGCAGAAAACTAGGTCTGCATCAGCAATGACCGATGGATCCTCAACGTAGTGTCCCAGGGGAACAGATTTTATTTACACACCTTGCCAACCCCAAAGGGATTCCCAGATCTTCTTCCAAACCAGTGGGCAGAGGCACAAATCCAAGTTCATTCCCTCCTCTCCATGAGAGCAATTCACCCTGTCCCTGCAGATCAGATAGGCCAAGGGTTCTATTCCAGGCTTTTTCTAGTACCCAGAAAAGAGGGCACCTGGTGCCCTTTCCTAGCTCTTATCTCTTCTAAACGGTTTACCTTCATAATGCCGATCACATTATTGTTGACTCCGCTTCCGTGAATACCGAACTACGACTTTTCAAAATGTCGAACACCAAATTTCTGAACAGCAAAATCTTGCCCCCTTTTTGACCCATGCTAGTACTGGTGTGGCACGGTCGGAAATGTTGAATTCGAAGTTTTTTTGACATTCGAAAGTTTTCTCGGTTCTGGTTTTGTGGAAATTGTTCGATGATGTGGCCAGTCGATTATATGTGATTGATATTATGAAGGTGAACCTTCTAAACACCTTCCTGGTGGTACCAAAATTCAAAATGCTCACACTGCAGCAGCTTCTCCCTATTCTGTCCAAAGATGCTTGGTTAGTCACTCCAGACCTCAGTGGCCTATCTGTATATCCCAATCGGAGATTCTTGCAGGAAATATCTACGTTTCACGGCAGGATCTATGCAATATCAGTTCCCTGCATTTCCCTTTGGCTTATCCACTGCTCCCAGAGTTTTCACAAAATGCCTGGCTCCAGCCATTGTTTATTGCAGGCAAAGAAATATTCAAATTTACCCTTACTTGGAAGACTGCCTGATTCAGGCAGACAGGAAAAGCTGTTACAGCACCTGATATTTGTAAAGGACCTACTAACCTCACTGGGGTACACTGTAAACGAGAAGAAATCCAAACTTGTCCCCAGTCAACAATTGTATTCCTGGGAGCAAGCCTGGACATGGCATCCCAGATGGCATTTCCAACTCCAGAAAAACAAGCCCGTCTGACAGGCTACTTCTCTCAGCTGGCCACCAGAACCCATTTATCCGCAAGGAAAATCCTGCGAGCTCTAGGGTTCATGGCCTCCTGCATTCTACTAATTCCATATGCCAGACTGTATATGAGGAAACTTCAGTGGTACTTAAAAAGCCTTTGGTGTCAACATTCACAGGACCTGGAAACTATTATACCTATGATGCCCTGTCTAAGGAAAGATTTTCTTTGGTGGGCAGCAGCATGCAACCACAACAAGGGGCTTTCCTTTTCACAACCCCATGCCACCCAGACCCGAACCACAGATACATCAGACTATGCCTGGGGTGCTCACCTGGACAGCAGGTGCACTCAGGGCCGTTGGAGCCCAAACCAAATTCATCTGCACATCAACCAAAAATAGATGCTAGCTGTTCAGCACGCTCTGACATATTTCAGTCCCCTACTCTCTCCGGGGTCTCTGCTTATCAAAACCGATAACACCACAGTAATGTGGTACATCAACAAGCAAGGGGGAACACACTCCTACCCTCTCTGCAGGCTAGCCATGACCCTTTGGAACATGGCCTCAGCCATGCATATTCATCTGCAAGTTCAATTCCTGCCAGTCAACCAAAACTCTCTGGCAGACAGCTTAAGCAGAAATCTCCTAGACCCACATGAGTGGCAATTAAACCACAACACATTCAACCTTGTGACCCAAAAATGGGGGTACCCCGAAGGTAGACCTGTTTGCCTCCGCCTGCAACTACCAGCTCAACAAATTCTGCACCAGGAAATCTCACAGCAAGGCCTGGAAAATGGATGCCCTGTCCTTCCAGTGGGCAAATCTCTCAATCTGTGCATTTCCCCCTCTACCTCTTCTGACCAGAGTATTACTCAAAATAAGGGAAGAAAGACCAAGGGCAATCCTGATTGCCCCAGAATGGCCACGCCAACACTGGTACCCATTACTACACAGTCTGTCTCCGTTGCCTCCATGGCACCTACCCCAGATTCCAACTGACCTGACTCAGCAGGAGGGAGAGGTCTTGCATCCACAGCTGCAGACACTGAACCTAGCAGCTTGGCTTATTCCTTGACTTCTCCAGTGGCCACCCTAAGCAAACAAGTTCCGGATGTCATACATGAAGCCAGATGACCCAGTACTAGAAAATCCTATGCTGACAAGTAGAAAAGGTATTGTTCCTGGATCCAGACTAAAGGAGCTGACCCAGCACAGCCCTCCTTACCTCTCATCCTGGATTACCTAGCAGAACTACGCCACAGGAGCCTATCCTTGTCTTCCATTAAAATCCATGCCTCTGCCATATCTGCACATTACAGCACTGAGCCGCCTCTCTTCCCACACCCTCTCATCAAACAATTCCTGAGAGGGGCTAACAGCTTAAGGCCACCAAGGAGAGCCCCTACTCCTGCTTGCGACCTTAACTTTGTGTTGGAAAAGCTCTGATCAGAGAAATAAGGTCCTCAGCAAGGCTGAGAATCTGAGAACTTGAGGTAGGTCTGTGAGAGGGAGCTTTTGTAGGTAAGGCCTTGGAAAGTTTAGCTGCTTTAGCCCTGGAGAAGGCCTTGATAGACATAGAAGCGGGGGGGGTCTAGCTGCCCCACGTGCAGGAGTAGAGATGTCCAACGGAATGGTGTCGGACAAATCTTGTGTGCCTGCTTCTTCAGTAGGAATTTCTGTAGCCGACTCAGCCGGGGCCTGTGTGGCCTCGGTTGTCGGAGGCATGCTTCGGCGAAGGAGAACCGAGGTCTCTGATTCAGCGAAACCGAGGCACTCGCGGTAGGCCTAACCGTGGTTTCAGCGAAACCGGGCATGAGTGTTGGTCCTTTTCCTTGCGTTTTTAGCTAAATGTGTAGTCGGAGTCTCCGACGGCATTTTATATGCAAAAGCGGAGCCAAAAAACTCTTCAGCAAACTCCGAGGAAGCACAGGCTAAACAAGCTGATACGTCGTGGTCTGGGCCTAAGCAAGGAAGGCAGTAAGAGTGGAAATCCTTATGAGGTATTTGTTTCCCACAAGTTAAACAATTATTTACTTTGTCTGACATCGGCTGAGGCAAGAAAGAGTCCCCAACGGGGTACTTAGCTTTTTTAGAAGTCTTAGGTAGCTGAAATCTCTGGATCTGACCGACCGGCACTTGCGAACAGCTTCTGCTTGGGCACCGGCAAGAAAGACTGAGGAAAATGGCGTCGGCTGATGCCTTTATACCCCAGGAGCTATGACGTTGGGTGAAGTGCGACATCAGCCGAGGCCAGACCCAGACTTTGGAATCCGGCCGACCGAAGGGCTGCCTGAGGCAGGACAACCCATATGTTATGACTGCAGATGCATACCTATCGGACATCTACATTTATGATAGGTACAAAACTGTACTTTCTCTACACCCTGCTTCCGAGTAGGCTGTTCTGGTTTTAGAGTGCTTGAATCTCATAAGCATCTTTACAAAAACCCAAAGGCTGACTCTTCTCTTGCCTCCACAGAAGGTGTCCCTACGGGACCAACAAGACGTCCCCTGCCTGACGGGAAAGGAGATTATTAGACGGATTTGGGAAGAAAGCTTATATCTCTGCCACACTGTCAATGAACAGGGACCTTCTAGATTCCAGCGAATGGTAGCTGAAGAGAGATCTTCCTAGACCTAACCATACAGTGGGGGATCCCCTCAATAGACCTGCTCACCTCCCACCACAAACTACAGATGTTCTGTGCTTCGAACACAATAGACAAGAGCTTAGAAAATAGATGTTCTCTCCAAGTGGACAAATTGGCTCCTGTATGCATTCCATTCCTTACCCCTGAACCCAGGTTACAGATAAAAAAATCAGGGTGGACAGATCCTAGCTGGCTCCTTCTGTCTGAGACAACGCTAGATGTCTTGACTGAAATCACTGTTGCAGTATTCCTGACAAATGGATAGGTTATCACCACTGATGTTTGGGATGCAAAAGGTCTCCCTAGGTCGTACATCTGATACATGGCCTCAGTTCATATGTGTTGGGGTATGAAGACCGACGTAATGACGGTGGATCCTCAGACTGTCTTGCCGCCAGCCCAATTGCAGGTCATGCTTCTGTCGAACTATTCACTGATTGGTTGTTGGTGCCTTTGCTTCATTTGTTTCATCCAGAAAAGTGCCCTGTTGGTGACCTTTCTTTTTACCTTACAAATTTTTGTTCGAAGGTTGTAGATGTCAGCTAGGATGGCTAAGAGCGAGTGCAGTAGGCAGATTTTGTGCAAGGACTTTCATAGAAAGTGTTTTTTTTTTTGTCTAAACCCAGAACATGAAACACAAATCCTGCTTTGTCAGTCCTTTAATTCCAAAAACCTTTAGGGCTAGGCTCTCTACTCTCAACACCTTCCTCGAGACCTAGCAATATTACATGACTGTCCCAGTCCAAGGTGGCTGACTGCATCCTCTGATGTCTCCCATCTGCTGAGGAAGAAATTTGAGAGGCATCGAAAGGATCAACAGTCCAACATTTCTGACTCAGAGGTACCTTGTGAGGTTACAGACCAAAGAGTAAATCAGACTTCTGCTTAGTTACCTGCTACCGAGAACTCTTCAGAGGCTGGTATGGCTGCTGTGGCCTTGCTGACTACCAATACATACAGGGAACCACACCAAATAATTTCAGAAGGACCACATGGCATCCTGTAAATTTTATTTGCGGAAGAGATCCCAGGTTCTCTTATAGAGGTCAGACAGGGTTCCAAACCTCTGCACCTTATCCAGGTGGATATTACACCTGAAAATTAAAAACAGAAGACTAGGCACGTGGCCTGTCCATCAGCACCTAGAGAGAAAGAGTGGGTGGACTTTTTGCAAGGGTTGTTCGAGGTGAGTATGTCCATGAAGCCTCACTTCTTTTGGTCTCCCCTACACAGGCTACTCCCTTAAAACCCACTGTGATTATTCAGACCATTCTCTGGACTATTCCTGTCAGATGCGTGATCCAGTAGGGCAAATTTCCTCCAACAAAGGGGACTTCCTTTCCCCAGGTTCAGCTATTGACAAAGCTTCCTTTGGGGAGGCTGTGCAGAACATGATGAAACACTTTGGCAATCTACTCAGATCACTAATGTCCAGAAGTAGTAATACTCTCTCTTGGAGATATGGGTACCTTGCTCCTTCTCCCATCCCGGCTCTCCTTGAGACTTTGCAGGATGCTTTTCAGTGCATCTCTTCAGTGCCTGACTCTTAACCTGCAGCTCCCAAGAGACCGGCTGTTTTTTGCAAGGTCCCAGATGACCCAGAATATCTACACAAGGATCAAGTGGCAGACCCTTTGTCTGTTTTTTTCTTGTCAGATAAGCCCTCTCAGCTGCAGTCCAGTGCTAATGCCCTACCTACTGATAAAGATAGTAGGGGTTATGGATACATGGGGAAAGGGGGGTTTACACCATTGCTAAGATTGCTTTTAGGGCAATTAATTACCAGACTCAGCTAAGTATTTCATCTCTGTTCTGGACTTCTTGAACAAAGTTATCTTGGATCCTCTCACAGCACACACTAAGCAGCAGACGCAGAGCTTACTTTTGCAGGCCACTCAGATTGCCAGACCATCATTAAGTGCAGTTATGATGCTGTAGCTGCTTCTTCTGAGGCAGCTGACATCAGATCTGTTATCCACAGGTATGCATGGCTTCGCAGTCAACCTATGACTGAGGATTTTCTAATCTACAATTCTCGATTCACATTTGGAAAAAGACTTGCTATTTGGCTGTCAGGCAACCAGTGTGTTCAGAACTCTCAAAGACCAAGGGAAAACCATGAAAGACTGCAGGCAGATCCTTTTCTCCTCAGTCCCCAGATGCCACAGGAGCTATCCAGCCAAGTCAACATCCTTCATTAGAAGAGACCTTAGGGCAGTTCAGAAACAAAGGGAAACCCCTAGGAAAAGATACTGTGAAAAGCCACAAAGGGAAATGCCAGCTGGAAGGCCTCCCCTCAGGGGCAAAAGTTTGTGACTACCTCTGTAGTACCCCTCCCCCTGACCCCATCCCCACTACCCCTCTTTCTTCCAAGACTGTCACTGCCCCTGGCCAGGTGAGAAGATACTGCCCCAGACAAATGGGTTCTCTCCATCAGGGATGGGTGTGCCATGTTGTTGGGAAAGCATTCCCCCTCTAAAAGGCATGCCTCCACCTCCTCTAAACCAAATTTCCCTTCTGACCCCCCCCCCCCCCTTATTCAAGACCTCTTGAATCAGGGCATCAATCAAGCAAGTCCCAAAAGAATTCATAGGAAATGAGCTTATTCCAGGATTTTTGTAATCTCAAGAAAAGGGCAGTGGTGACCCATTCTAGATCTATTCTGAACATTTACCTAAAGGTACCCTCTTTCTAAATGCTCATCCTTTAGAACCTGCTTCCTTTCATACTACCAAAGGCTTAGTGTCTTTAGATTTGAAGGATGCCTCCCTACACATCCCATGCCATCCTTCCTCCAGGATATTCCTCAGGAGATTTTTCTCTGGATCTTTTCATTTCAGTTTAATGCTTCGCCTTTTGGTCTTTCCACAGCCTCAAAAGTGTTCAGAAAGTGCCTAGCACCTGTAGTAGATTTCTGTTGCACTCTGTGAATTCAAATTCCCTCCACCCTGGATGACCTGATACAGGCATTCTCCCCAGACTTTCATTTCCAGCATCTTCCGTTCTCCCTTCAGTTTATGACTGGTCTGGGTTTCACCATACACTACAAAAAAAATATGCATGGTCCGTACACAGGACCTGGAGGTTCTGGGCTGCAGTTTGGACATGAAGGAAATGCATGCCTTCCTTACCCAGGAAAAGTTTCTCAGTCTGTTCAGTTACTTCCAAGACTTCTGTTCTGCAACCCATTGCATGGCAAGGGAAATCCTAAAGACCTTAGGATTTATGGCAGCCACCATTCCTAGCCTTCCCCTGGCCAGGCATCACATGAGGAAAATCCAGTGGTATCAGAAATCCATGTGGTCTCAGCACTGCCTCCCTTGGACACTCTGATCCCCCTCTTTCCTTGTCTCAAGAAAGAGCTAGCCTGGTGGAAGGAACAGGACATCCTCAACCCAAGATTAGCTTTCTCGCCGCCTTTTCCTCTTCAATGGATTCACATGGATGCCTGGGATGAGGTGTGAGGGGCATGCACATGGTCACACTGGGTGCAGGGGAAATGGCCAACCCACTTCCTAAAGGAGCAGATCAACCTAAAAAAATGAGGGCTGTTAAGATTTTCACCCACCTTTGGAAACCAGGACTGCTCCAAGTGTTCATAGGCAGCACCATAGTCATGTGGTACAAAAACAAGTAGGGAGGCACCAGGTCTTACCCGCTGTGCAGGTTGGTACAAGAGGCATGGAATTTGGCAACACAAGTGAACATTTCACTCATAGCCACATACATTCTCTCATTTCAATGCGTTAGCAGGCTGCTTAAGTCGCTCCCTGGAGGGACCCCCACAAATGTACTCAGAACAGGGAGGTCTTCCACAGCATCACACTTCAGTTTAGCAGCCTTCAGATAGACCTCTTTGCTTCACCAAGCAACCATCACTTCCCCCTCTTCAGCACCAGGGACCCTTGTTCCACAGCCAGTAGGACAGATGCTTTCTCTTTCTAGTGGACAAGGCGGTTTTTATGGTCTTTCCTTCTCAGTCTCTTCTTTCAAAAATACTACTCAAGGTACAAATGGAAAAAGCCAAACTCCTGTTACTGGTTCAGTTTTGGTAGTGGCAACATTGAATGTTCATCGTGTTTCACTGTTGCAGTCATTACTCTTGGGTTATCTTGCTGGCAGGCTACCCTCAGTCGGCCAGAATTCCAAAGTCTAGGTCCGGCATCGGTTGTTGTCGCCTCTTCCCTGACGTTAGTGCACCAGGGGTATAAAAGATGCAGCCGATGCCATTTTCTTCAGTCTTTCTTGCTGCGCGGTGCCCGAAGCAAAAGCAGTTCGCAAGTGCCGGTCGGCCGACTCCTGAGATTTTCAAATCAGAATTTCAGAACCGAAGTCTTCATTAAAGCCAAGTACCCCATTGGGGAAACTTTTTTTTTTCTTGCTCTAGACCGATGTCAGAAAAAGTTAACAATTGTATTTCTTGTGGGAAGCAAATACCTCATAATGATTTTCACTCTTACTGTATTCCTTGCCTAGGCCCTGATCACAACGTTGCTAGCTGTCAGTTTTGTGCTAGATTTAACCAACGCACTATCAAGCGTCGGTTCAATTTTGCGTTTCATTACTTTGGCCGAAGATTTAATTATATAATGCCGGTGGAACAGCTGACAACTGGAGTTTACAAAAAACGCAAGGACAAGGATAGGCATCCGAGGTCCAAAACCGACGAAGCCTCTTCTAGGCCAGTCGCCGGTTCTCAGTGAGGCACTTTCGCAGCCCCTGGCGCCCGCTACCGACTCCCACGTGGAGCCGACTGGGCCTCTGGAAACTCGAAGTATTGGACAGTCGGAAATCAATCCCTCAGATGGGTCTGGAGCCGCTGAGCAGGCATTGGCTTCTGAGGGTGTCTTCAGACCGACACAACTATATGTTAAGCCATCTTCATCCTCAAAGACAAAGACTAAAGCAGCTCTAAAGACAAAGAAACAAGTACAGCATTCTCCTATTCAGACTGGCTAAAAAACAGATGCTCAAAATAGCCGAAGACCTAATTACCTTGATCAGGTGTTCCCATCCCCCTCCTGATAAGAGGCCTAGGCAAGAAGACAGAGTATGAATCTTCTGATCAGGTTTCTATTTCCTCTAATTCCTCTTCTGAGCAGGATTACTCCATGCTTCCCTATGAGGATTCTGATGCTGAAGAATCCATTCCTTCAGCCTCTCCTCCTGAGGACTATTCTTTTGGGGAAACACTGAATACTATGCGGGAGCATTACTTCCTCAGCACAGACCCCTTGCTATTCCACCTGTTCTAGACATTGTAGATGTATTTTCAGAGTCCGGTCTGTCCCCTGACTCTTTACCCCCTGCACCTGCTAAGCTAGACAAATACTACAGGGTCCTGGATTCTCATAAATTCCTATATAAAAACCCCGCTGCTGACCCAGAAACTATTTCTCAGGGTCCCAAGGTGGTTAAAGCTTCCACTGCAAAAAAACCCTGCCCCCTCTGATAGAGATTCTAGGGCGCTAGACAGATGGGGGGAAAAAAGTTTACACTTCTGCTACCCTGGCTGTAAGGGCTTTAAATTGCCAATTTCATATGCTTAAATATCAGCAATATTTAATGTCTCTACTTAAACAGAAAATGTTGACAAATTCTGACTGTTCAGAGAACAAGGAATTGCAGCATTTATTGCATGCAACTGAACAAGTGGGAAAGCATACTTTACAATGTGGTTATGATTCACTGGAGGCCTCTTGCAGGGCTGCTGTTACAGGTACTGTTATTAGAGGGCATGCTTGGTTAAAGGAACAAAATCTGCCTGATCATGTTAAAGCAAAATTATTAGATGCGCCATTACAGCATGATACTTTGTTTGGTACTAAAGCAGAAGAGGTGTGGAAAAAAATGGAGGATAAAGCAAAATCCATGCAGACAGTAAAGGATTTCTTACAGGTACAGCTATCCAGGTTTAGCAGGAACTGGCCTTCTAAAAATTGGTCCTTTCCAGTCTCTGACAGACCACAAAGAGGTAGATACAGACGTCCCCAGAGGCAGATCTCAGCCCCAAGGCTCATACAGACCTAAGCAATGGGGTGCTTCTACCTCCAAAAGCGGAGAAGACAAATCACAGCCTTACAGGAAACAGTCCCAATGACTTTCCTCTACCAGTTCAAAGCAGTTTTCTTTTGACAGCCCCCTTAGGGGGAAAACTGGCACTTTTTTCATCGAATTGGCAAATGGTTACCCAAGACAAATGGGTTCTGAACATAGTGTCCCAAGGCTACAGGTTCCATTTTCACACTCTACCAAGGTCAAAGGGCATGCCAGACCTGCCACACAATCAATGGGCAGAGGCACAAAAACAAATTACAGCCCTCATGGACATGAGGGCCATTCAGCAAGTACCACAACAAGAGCAGGGACAAGGATTTTACTCCAGACTTTTTGTAGTACCCAGGAAGGACAAAACCTGGAGACCAATTCTGGACCTGTCTGTACTAAACACGTTTGTGGAAGTTCCAAAATTCAAGATGTTGACTCTTCAGCAGCTACTGCCTATGCTGGGCAAGAGGGCTTGGCTCGTAACTTTGGACCTAAAAGAGGCATACCTGCATGTCCCAATCAGACAATCTTGCAGAAGATACCTCAGATTCATAGCTGGCTCAATGCATTACCAATTCTCTGCACTGCCCTTTGGCTTATCTACTGCACCCAGGGTCTTTACAAACTGCCTGGCACCAGTAATTGCATTTTGCAGGCAAAAAGGAATTCAAATATATCCCTACTTGGACAACTGCCTAATTCAAGCAGAGAACAAAGACACTCTTCTTCAGCATCTGGCGTTTGTAAAAAGATTACTAATTGGCCTAGGGTACACAGTAAACGAAAATAAATCAAAACTAGTGCCCTCTCAAGAGATAATATTACTGGGTGCAAGCTTAAATACAACTGCCCAGATGGCTTATCTCACGCCAGACAAGCAAAAACAGCTGACTACTTACTTCAAGAAATTAACAACAAAAACCCACTTATCTGCAAGGAAAATCCTGCAGGCCTTGGGTTTCATGGCATCTGCATTCTACTAATTCCATATGCCAGACTGCATATGAGGAAACTACAATGGTATCTGAAAAGTGTTTGGACTCAGCATTGCCACAGCCTGGAGACAGTAATTGCACTCATTCCCTGCCTACAACAGGAGTTTCGATGGTGGGCAGAAGCCTGTCACCACAACAAGGGTCTGCCATTCAGTGTACCCACAGCCAGACAGACACTGACAACGGATGCATCAGATTATGCCTGGGGGGCCCATATGGCAGGAAAATGTATTCAGGGCACATGGCCTGTAAACCAGATGCATCTTCACATCAATCAAAAAGAGATGCTAGCTGTCCAAAATACCCTGACAGCTTTCAAGGACCTGCTTCATCCAGGACAATTTCTGATAGACAGACAACACTACGGTTATGTGACACACAAACAAGCAGGGTGGTGCTCATTCTTACCCCCTCTGCAGACAAGCAATGACCTTATGGGATACAGCATTGGCTTTTCAAGTTCACTTACAAGCACAATTCCTGCCAGGAAAAACAAATACTCTGGCAGACGAACTAAGCAGAAACCTCAGGGATCTCCACGAATGGAAACTGGATCCACAAGTCTTCAGGATGATAATAAGGAAATGGGGATGCCCAGACATAGATCTATTTGCCTCCCCTCACAACTGTCAATTGCTGAAATTTTGCACAAGGATTCACCACAAGCAAGCCTGGAAAGTGGACGCCCTATCATTCAGCTGGAAAAATCTAACGGTATATGCTTTTTCCCCTCTGCCTCTCCTTCCCAGAGTACTCCTAAAGGTCAGACAAGAGAAGCCAAAAATTATTCTGATTGCACCAGACTGGCCACTCCAGCACTGGTACCCAATCCTAAAGAGCTTGTCTCAAGGTCCAGCATGGATATTGCCTCAAACATCTCACTTGCTGACCCAACAAAACAATCAGATCCTGCACAGTCAACTCAGGACCTTAAATCTGGCAGCATGGTGGTTAGTGTAGCCATTCAGAAAACTCCTCTTTCAAAAGCTGTTATGGATGTTATCTTGGAGGCCAGGAGGCCCAGTACCAGAAAATCTTATGCAGAAAAATGGAAGAGATTCTGTGCTTGGAACCAGGAACAAGGCATTGACATGTCAGTACCAAATATTCCTCAGATTTTACAATACCTGAGATGCTGAACAAAGGCCTTTCCTTCTCATCAATTAAGATTCATGCCTCGGCCATTTCTGCACATTACAATACGGAACCACCTATCTTTTCTCATCCTTTAATGAGGCAGTACCTCAGAGGGGCCAAAAACATTAGGCCTCCAAGGAGAGCACCAATTCCGTCCTGGGACCTCAATTATGTTTTGGAAAAACTCCCACTGCCTCCTTTCGAGCCAGCATCAACAGTGGATATTAAATTCTTATCCTGGAAGACAGTTCTGCTCCCAGCCACAACCTCTGCAAAGCGAGTCTCAGAGTTACAACCACTCATGGCTGTGGAACCTTTCATCATTTTTTATCCAGACAGGGTTTCTCTGAGGACAAACCCTACATTTATGCCTAAGGTGGTGTCCAGTGTGGCCCTCAATCAAACCATTCACTTGCCTACCTTTTACCCAAATCCACAGAACAAGGGTGAGAAAATTCTGCATTCTTTGGACATCCACAGGCAGTTACGCTTTTACTTGGACAGAACTAAAGCTTTCAGAAAAACTGAGCAACTTTTAGTGTCATATGCTGCAGGATCACAAGGAAAGGCTATATCAAAACAGACCATTTCAAAATGGATAGGCCATTGCATCTGTTTCTGCTATTCTCAACATGGCAAATCAGTGCCTAAGGGCATTAGGCCTCATTCCAGCAGCCTTCCTCAGAGGAGTACCAACCAAAGAAATCTTAGAGGCTGCAACTTGGAGTTCATTGCACACCTTTACAAAACACTACCACTTGCCTCTCTACTGTAAGTCCAGAGCAGGCTTCGCCACTGTAGTCCTGCAGGGCCTCATAGCCTCTCCTAATTCTATTTAGCCCAGCCACCCATCCTCAACTTTGGGATTCGACCCAAGAGTAATGACTGCAACAGTGAAACACGATGAACATAGTACAGTTGTGTACCTACCATAAGTGTAGATGTTCGAGTGTATTCACTGTTGCAGTCCAGGTTACCCACCCACCATCCCCCTTCTCTTTGCTGGGACTTATCTGCACTTTTCTATCCTATACAACCTTTTTGGTGTATTTGCTTATAGATGAAGGAAATGTTATTTTTGTGCATGCATTTCTTTTTGCTATATTTTTCAGCCTACCTATTTGGGGCACCTGACATCTGGGGCAAGAAAAACTGAAGAAAATGGCGTCTGCTGCATCTTTTATATCCCTGGCGCACTGACGTCAGGGAAGAGGCGACAGCAACCGACGCCAGACCTAGACTTTGGAATTCTGGCTGGCCGTGGGTAGCCTGCCAGCAGGATAACCCGAGAGTAATGACTGCAGCAGTGAATACACTCAAACATCTACATTTATGGTAGGTACACAACTGTACTTTATGTTAAGAACTTACCATAAAAGTAGATGTCCTATTGATCACAATTACAGTATTCCAACCCACCCTCCATTCCGTTTTCTGTTTCACTCCCATCTTCAGTTCTCACTTCTCTTTTTTTCTCTATCCTTTGCTCTCTTACATGAGTATGGGGGAGCTTTTTTTCCAGTTCAGGCTACACCACTCCTAGATGACCAGTCTCGTCTCTCAGTAGTCTTCAGCTGATTAGCTTTGAGATGGTGTAAGGTTCCGTGTTAATACGCCCGTCTTTATACCCCACACGCACAACCTGAGGTTGTGTGTTGGACGTACATCCCAGGGAAAGTAAAGCCTTGGTAACCCAGCTGGACATCAGTGCTGATGACCCATTTATCAAGAATACTGCAGTAGTGATCAGTAGGACAGATGTTCTTCGTGTTTCACTTTTGCAGTCATCACACTTTGGTTATCTGCCTGGAGGTAGCCCTCAGTCGGCCCGAATACCAGAGTCTTGGGATTTCTACGTCGGATGCTGTTGCCTCATCCATGACGTCAGGGGTATAAACCATGCAGCCGATGCCATTACATCAGCTTTTCTTGCCGCGCGGGAGCCGAAACAGAAGCATTTCGCAAGTGCCGGTTGGAAGCTACCTGAAATTTTTATTTTTCGAGTTTCAAACCTGAAGTCTTCTAAAGCTAAGTACCCAGTTGGGGATCCATTTTTCTTGCTCTAACCTGATGTCAGAAAAAGTTAACAATTGTCTTGCCTGTGGAAAGCAAATACCTCACAGAGATTTTCATTCTTACTGCGTTACCTGTTTAGGCCCAGGTCACGACATCCCTCGCTGTCAGTTTTGTGCCTTGTTCAACGCCTGAACTATTTATCGTCGGGCTATTTTTGTCTGAATTCTTTCTCTCTCGTTCTCCATATTCTGAAATGGCGTCAGTAAGCCATCCGACTATCAACCTTCCAAAACAAAACGCAAAGATAAAGACAGACCGCATAGGTCTAAAACTGCTGACAACACTTCCGTTAAGCTAGTCGCCAGTCCTCCGGTACTCAGTGAGGCGCTTTCGCAGCCCCTGTTACCCGCTTCTACTGAGACCCATTTGGAGTCCAGTATGCTGCAAAATGCTTCTTCGACTGTGGAACCTGCGGATGTCTCTACCTTGCAGGCACCGGGTTCTGAGGGTGTATTTAGACCTTCCAATGTTCGTATTAAACAGACTACTGCGTTAATGACTAAATCTACCGAATTTCTCAGGCCCAGAGTTCGCACTACGCCTAGGAAACCAACGAGCTAAGCACATTCTCAAACTCCCATGCCTCAGAAACAAATGCTTAGAATGGCTGAAGACCTTATTACTTTAATTAGGGGAAACCAGCCTTCCCCCCTCTAAAAGACAAAGAATTGATTTTCCTTCTGAATCTTCCGACCATGAGTCTGATGACTCTGACACCTGTGATTACCAGGACATACCCTTCTCCACCTATGAGGAGTCAGATGCAGAGAAGTCCTTTCCCTCAGCCCCCCCCCCCCCCCGAGGACCTTTCTTTTGGTGAAACCTTGCATATACCTTAAGAGAGCATTTCCTTTGGGAATGCTAAGACTACTCACAGTCCAAAAAGAGACTCAGGGAATTTTTAGACTTGCCTCAGCATAGGTCTCTAGCTATAAAAATACTGCAAACCCTAGGGTTCTTGGCCTCATGTATTCTACTGATTCCATATGCAAGACTGCATATGAGGAAACTCCAGTGGTACTTAAAAAGTTTCTGGTGTCATCATTCCCAGGACCCCTGGGAGCAGTGATTCATATCATTCCTTGCCTAAGGACAGAGTTCCTTTGGTGGGCAGAGCCTTGCAACCACATCAAGGGACTCCTTTTCTCACAACCCCCAGCCGTCCAAACTCTGACAACAGACACATCCGACTATGCATGGGGGGGGGGGGGGCTCACATGGCAGGCAAATACATTCAGAGCAAATGGACCCCAGGACAAATATTCACCTGCATATCAATCAAAAAGAAATGTTAGCTGTACAGAATGTACTGACAGCCTTCAAATACATTATCCTGCCAGGATGACAACTGATAAAGACAGACAACACCACAGTTATGTGGTACATAAACAGGCAGGGAGGAACTCACGCCTGCCCACTCTGTAGGTTAGCCATGACTCTGTGGAACACAGCCTTAAGCAGCCAAGTGCATCCGCAAGCTCAGTTCCTGCCAGGCAAACAAAATTCACTGGCAGACGACTTTATCAGAAATCTAATGGGCCCACACGAGTGGAAACTGGAACCAAACTCATTCAAACTTTTAATACACAGGTGGGGGACACCAGAGGTGGACCTCTTTGCGTCCCCCCAAAATCAACTAAACAAATTTTGCACCAGAATTCCCCACAGCCAAGCTTGGAAAGTGGATGCCCTATCCTTCACATGGGAAAACCTCTCAATCTATGCCTTTCCCCCTCTGCCCCTCCTTCCAAAGGTACTCCTCAAGATCAAACAGGACAGGCCAAGGACAATCCTTACTGCACCAGACTGGCCACGCCAGCACTGGTATCCACTCCTACGCAGTCTGACAGCAGTGCCACCCTAGCACCTACAGCAGACCCCTTCTCTGCTGTCCCAGCAGGAGGGACAGATTTTGCATCCTCAGCTGCAAACCCTGAACCTGGCAGCCTGGATTATTTCCAGAATACATCACCAGCAACCCTCAGCAAACAGGTGCTGGATGTTATCCTTGAGACCAGGAGGCCCAGTACTAGGAAATCCTATTCAGAAAAGTTGAGTAGATACTGTTCTTGGAGCCAGTCTCAAGGGAAGGACACAGCCGTGCCTCCTTGCCTCAAATCCTAGATTTTCTAGCAGAGCTGCTCCACAAAGGCCTCTCCTTCTCATCAATTAAAATTTATGCCTCTGCCATCTCGGCTCATTACAATACTGAGCCAACTCTCTTCTCTCACCCTCTGATCAAACAGTTCCTGAGAGGAGCTAACAATTTAAGACCCCCAAGGAGAGCTCCCACTCCTGCCTGGGACCTTAACTTTGTACTAGAGAAGCTCTCGCTCCCCCTTTTGAGCCTGCTGCTACAGCAGAGTTAAAATCTCTCTCTTGGAAAACAGCCTTACTGCTACCCATCACTTCAGCTAGAAGAGTGTCTGAGTTACAGGCCCTTATGGCTGTGGAACCCTTCATTATCTTCCATACGGACAGGGTTTCCCTCGGAACTAACCCATCTTTTATGCCCAAGGTGGTATCCAGTGTGGCTTTAAACCAATCCATCCATTTGCCAATCTTTTGTTTCCTAATCCTCAGAATAAAAGGGAAGGGATCCTGCACTCCTTGGATGTCCACAGACAGTTCAGGTTCTACCTTGACAAGACTAAACCTTTCAGAAAATTTGACCAGCTGCTGGTCAGCTTTGCTACAGGGGCAGAGGGCAAGGCCATTTTGAAACAAACCATTTCTAAATGGATAGCACACTGCATCCATTTCTGCTACACACAGCATGGAAAAACCTACCCCACGGGGGATCAGGCCTCATTCCACTAGGGCTACCTCAACCTCTACAGCTTTTCTCAGGGGAGTCCCTACCAGGGACATACTGGAAGCTGCAACCTGGAGTTCTGTACATAACTTCACCAAGCATTACCATTTTACCTATCTTTTCCAAATCCAGAGCTGGATTTGCCACAGCAGTCTTACAAGGCCTGCTAGTCAGCCCTACTACTTCTTCACTGCCTCCACCCTTCCTCAGTTTTGGGAATCAACCCAAGTGTGATGACTGCAACAATGAAACACGAAGAACATAGTACAGTTGTGTACACTTACCATAAATGTAGATGTTCGAGTGTCTTCACTGTTGCAGTCCTGGTTTCCCCTCCCTTTGTTCGCAAGTGCCAGTTGGCAGCTACCTGAAATTTTCATTTTTCGAGTTTCAAACCTGAAGTCTTCTAAAGCTAAGTACCTCGTTGGGGTTTTTGGTTAATAAACAGCTGTCTGCCTGATCCAAAGTCTCGATTATTTGGACCTCTGCCTTGTGCCCTGGTTTTGTGTTTTGGTTTCTGGTACTCTTAGACAAGGGCTTTCCTGTTTTGGGGATAAGGTATATAATCTGTCCATATCAACTTTGCCTGCAGAGTACCCTGCATATCCTCTCACTTACCCACATGAAACTTTCTGAAAGGGGTGATTTACCTGAGACCACCCTGAAGGAACCCTGTTCCAGCATGGAATATAAATTGTGTTAGAAAAACTAACCTTGCCACCCTTAGAACCTGCTTCCACTGCCTCACTAAAGCCACTTTTCTTATAGTTGTTACATTTTCTGAGATAAGCCCTTGTGTGGTAAACAATGTTTCACTGTCTTCCACAGGGATAGTGTCACCCTCAGAGCAGACTCATCCTTTATACCTATGGTGGTATCAGAACTTACTTTAAATCAGGATATCCACTTTAAAGTATTCTTCTAAAATCCACAGAATAAGACAGAACAAGTCTTCCACTCCCTGAATGTGCACGGGCAGATCAGGTACCATCTAGTCAGGACAAAAACTTCTAATAAAGCAGAGTAATTACAGGTGGCTTTTGTGGTGGGTAAAGAGGGGCAGGGCTGTTTCCAAATGAACCATTTCAAAATAGATAGCTGACTTAAGTTCTGTTATTCACTTCATGGAAAACATGTACCTGGGCATATGAAAGGCCACTCCATCAAGCATGGAGCAACTAACACAGTTTTCTTCCAAGGAGTTCCTCCCCAGACCATCCTAGAAGCAGCCGCATGGAACACTGTGCATACATTCATAAAACACTATAATTTAAGCAGCCTCTCCAGGGCTAGAGCAGATATTTGCAACTGTCATCCTGCAATGCCTTCCTTCCTGGGGTCATACAGATGAGCTACCCACTCAACTGTTGGCCTTGGCAGTGCTTGCAAAAATCAGTACTGTAACATTGACTACAATGAACATTCTACAGTTGTGTCCCATTTACAGTGATGTTCAAGTAAATCAGTGTTGCAGTACAAAATCCTACTCTCCAACCCCTCTGTCTGTTGACCACTTGTCTCCACTTTCTGAATGCAAGGGGTAGAGGAGTTTTTTCTGCAGATAGTCCTCTTATCTCAATCATCCCTTTTGCCTGCTATGATCCCCCTTCTCTATTAAATTCATGCAACTGGGGAGATTGTGCTGTCCTCAGTCATCAGAATAAATGCTTGTTCACTGCTTAGAAAGAAATAAAGATGGTACTGATGGACGCCTTTCTTACATCCAGACATAACTGTTCGGATGTCTGTCGGCTAGGGATGATGCAAAGACTCTGGAAATTGGGCCAGTTGTGGGCTTCTGCATGGCTGGAAAACCAAAGAATCAGGACTGCGACAATGATTTACTCCAATATCTACCATTTAAGTGGGACAAAACTGTACTTTCTCCCTTCTTTTGGAAATTACCAAAGGCAATTACACAAGCTTCCTCACAGAATGGATGTTTTTGCACATGAACTGAGGTGTTTGATAAACCTCGACCCCAGTCAACTTCAACTGACTGGATGAATAAGGTCTTCTTTATTCTTTTTAGGTACCTGTTTACTGAGGACATGCTGCAGGTACTAATGGCGGGAAAAAAAGCCCTACTAGCGAATCATGTATTAGCAATTGGAAAAGGTTTTGTAGTTAGTGCTAACTACATAACCAGCATCTGTGCTGGGCTAGTTTCCCTGGCTTTACAATATTTGTGGAGTTACTCTCCTTTGGATTTTGTTACTCTTCCATCAAGGTTCATTTATTGGCCATTTCGACGTATCTACCCATGGATCCTCATCTTTCAAGGCCTCATGTCAGAATGTTTTGAGTAGGGTTTTGCATAAGAGACCTTCGAGGAAACAAGTGGCTTGTCTTTGGCATCCTTTTTTTTTTTGTTGTTGGAAAAGCTAACACTTGCTCCATTTGAACCAGCTCATCTGGCTGACAGGAGGTTCTTAACATAGCTGTTTGATTGCTCTGACCTCTGCAAGAATAGTATCTGACTCACAAGCTCTTATGGTGAGTCAGCCGTATCTCATTTTCCATAGGGACAGATTTTGTTTGAGAAATAGTCCTCCTTTTATGCCTAAAGTGTTATCCAGATTTACTTTAAGCCAATCTGTCCATTTCCCTGTTATCTTTTCTGAACATAAAAATAAGGGGAAAGGATACTCCATACTTTGGATGTCCACAGATGACTGTGGTACTACCTTGACAGAGCAAAATCTTTCAGTTCTGCAGATTCATTTCTCGTGAAAGTAAGAAGGGACAACTGTCAAGAGACTATTTCTAAATGTTGTCTCAGACTATTGGCTGCTGCTGTTTTAAACAAGAAAACTACTCCAGACTTGTCAAAGCCCACTTTACAAGGGCCTTGGCTTCATCTATGGCTTTTGGAAAGGGATACATTCTAAAATTTTGCTAGAAGCAGCAACTTGGTCCTCTCTACATACTTTTACAAAGCACTGCAAGCTTAATTCCTTCTCTTGGTGTTGATCAAGCTTTGCTAGGGCTATTTTCCAGGTGTTGCTGGACTATTCTCCTTCACTTCCCAAATGTAGTAAGCTAGGGTAATCTACCTGTATAGCTTAGGGCTACTGCAACAGTAATCATTCAAAAATCTACTGTTATGGTAAGTTTACTTCCACAACTATACTCCCACCCCTATTTACTGTAACATTTCCATCCCTTCTTTATCTAGTAGTGAAGCTCCCACCTTGCATGTTCCATTCCACACTTGGCATTCATTTACTTCTACTTTGTCATAAATATGACAGCAGTCAGAAAAACGTTTTAGTTCATTTTTGGAATGTCATTTGTTCTGAACTGCACTAGCATTTTTTAGGTTACATGTGTATGTTGTAAATAGTGAATCCTTCCATTGTGTACCGAAGAGTTTTACATCACAATCATTTATAAACTACCCTGCTAGAGAACGTCTCAAATTTTACTTCACTGAATGATTCTGTGGCCAAATGTATTAAAGCTCAACATCTTTGAGTGTATGTCAAAGGGTTTAAAATTTTGTCCCGAATCATGTACCCATTTATCTGCTGACCATTTTTGATTTTATCCGGACAATGGTTTGCCTTCGTTCCTTAAAGTTAAGCACAAGTCTTATAACTGACTCCTGTGCACCTGCAGGCATAGCTGCATATGACCTTGCATGCATTCTCAGCTCTCAGTACCTCACAGTTATGATGTCTTTGCTGCCATGCTGCTTGCTGTGCTGCCACCATCCTTCTTTCTGCTTCACTACATTTCTTTTCTCTCTCCTCATTTGGCAAAGCAGTCCGTGCAACATCTGTAGAAGAGTTTGAATCTGCCTTACTAGCGTCTCGATGGAAAACTTTTGTACACCCCTGTACTAATTTTCCATAGAAATCATAGAATCATCCGCTGACACTGTCATCTGCACCGTGTCTAATCCATACATCCTTCTGCTACCATGTTTATTTTTACTGCATTATTCTCTGTTTCAAACATGTGTGCAGAATCCAGTACTTGTTTTTCCACCTGTACTTTTGTTGTTTTGCTGTCCTCCCTCTAGCTGTTGCCATCTGCCGCCATCTAAGGAAAAATGAAGAGAATTTCTCTTCGTGCCTTGACCAAACTTACTGTAGTCAGTATGGATACCCTCTGGTCTCCCTTGAAAACAGGCTGATGGTATAGTTGAGACTAAAATCAACAAAGTGATAAGGTTGTTTAGGTATGATAGCTCACTGCTAAAGTTGTGCTTATTTTCATGGGCATCACAGTCTCAAGGCTGCTTCAATTAATGCACAAAACAAGCATATGCCTGTCTACAATGGCAATGAAATTACATGTATTTTAAGGAAGCTCCCTGTAACATATTGTTTTCCCTTTATGTATAGTAGTTGTAAATAGTGAATCATAACAAGTCTCACCATACCATCTTTGCCTTAACCTATTTAGAATGATTATTTGATAATTTCAAAGATGATGATCGTTATGATGCCTGATTAATGCATATGTAGTTCATGGAGTGTCAGGATACACTAAAAAACTGTTAAATTACATCCTGCTTCACCGCTGTTCTAGTGAGATATCTAACCTTAACGATGCTTTACAAGGGTGCTTAACAATTGTTAAACACCCCGTACCTGCTGTTAACATAGAGTCTGCACTAAAAGCAGACAAAGCTGGCCAGAAAACAGCAGTAAAATGACATATGAAACAGTTTAGTTTCAACTCCTTTTTCTGCCTGCTGTCTGCTAAATTGCAGCCACTTCAACTTAAAATTCCTCGCTTACTCTGGGAATATGTAATAACATCAACTGCTTCTCCACTGATGGCAGACGGCTGAGAACATTGCACTTTTTTTAATTATATTTTTAAATTACCTAGATCTCCATACACTAAAATTAATTATGATCTGGTCTCTAATCACAACTGTCTTGATATGTGTTCTCAACATGGATGCCAAGATTCATCTCTCAAGCTTCACTGTTGTGTTTGAGATATGGATGCCAAGAAATTCTCCTCTAGAGCATAGCTTAAGATCGGTGAGACGATCATAATTCTTTGTAGTGAATGAAGCTGTATTTGTTCTATATACTACTAGTTAAAGGGGAAAAATCTTAAGTGACTTTTTTTCCCGGCTTTCAAAGCTGTAAAACACTTAGCGAGCACTGTTTTAGTAGTAGCATAATGTAGTCCATTACTTTTAAACTTACCTTCATATCTCTTACTGTTTAGATTTTCACAGGACACTCAGATTATTGGTTCAGAATTTTAGTCTGTTCCTCATAAAATGTTTTTTCATGCAAACCACTGAGGCTTAAAGTCACTAAATAATTCACTAATAATGACAAACGTTTGCGTTTCAGCATTAGCAGTCTTGAAGTTATGCAGGCGAATGCACATCCTGCTGTTCTACCAACTCTCTTTTAAGTTTGTTTTTACAGAAGTTAGGGACATAGTAAGGGTAAAGATGGCAGGCAGAAATTAATGTTTTGTTCTGCTACTGTCATTTGCTAGTCAGTACAGGCCGATTTTACTGCCTAGCATGGGACCCGGCCTTAACTTTGGGAGGGGGTGCTTAACATTTGTCAAGATCGGGTCACCTTCCATTGTGATGTTTAACTGGTTTGTCTTTTTCCAAATATCTAAGTGTAATGGGTGCACTCCATGCAATGCAAGCTGGTTATGATCAGAGAACCTATCATCATCCCATATGTTATTTATGCTGGCATTTGCCTTGTCTTCGTGATAGCTGGAGACTACTGAGGTGAGTTTGAACCTCAAACTAATATTTTTGTGCATTTCTCTTCGGTTCTTTTAGACCCGTTAGTTTGCCACAGATCTTTGATTGTCAACAATTACATAAAGAAAGATGGAATTCATAGAGTTTCTGTAGATTTTTTTGAATATTGTTGTGGAGTGGGAAAGTGCAGGACTGAGTCTGGAATACTGTTTTCTTTTTTTTTTTTTTAATCACATGCCAAAGTGGCTAACATTTACAGTAAATTCTGAGAAAGATGCTTGTTAGCATGGATAGAAGGCATATCCTCTGGTTGGAAATTGATCTTTTTTGAAATCTATGGATTCTTTCAGTGAGTTTAGTTTGCTGCATGATGTTAAGTTGTCAAACTCGCCTTCATTCTTGCTGGATGGGTTCGACTCGGCACTTGCTAAGCTCGAGAACTCATTTTACCAGCTCGAGGCAACCCTATATCCCATGATGCAAGGCGTGACTACCACAGATCTCGTTTGCCGCTTAGCGAAGAGGTCTTCTTTTTACCAGCTCAGGTAAAGTTTTCAATTTCTTCAGATTAGTAGAGTTTTTCCCCTTATTTTCTATTTGTCCTTTATTGGGTATATTTTTTATACTTGTCTCCTACCCTATATTCCCTTCCTTTAGGTTAGGATTTATTTCCTTCAGGCCTTAAGCCTCCCCCTCAGTTAATTCCTGTCAGGTTGTGTGTGTGTGTGTGTTTTTTGGGGATTAACTGTGTGACTGTTGTGTGTCTGTCTGTTTCTTGGACATTGTTATGTCTAAAGAGGTAAAGGTCTCAGGCTTCAAGAAGTGTGACTCGTGCTGTCAGAAAATGTCTCTGACAGACGGTCACACTTCTTGTGTGTATTGCCTGGGGCCTTTACACCTGCAGGACTCCTGTGCCATTTGTCACTCCTTTAGCCAGAGAGTCCTGCAGGAACGAAGAAATAAATTAATTCTTCGTAGCTTGTTAAAGCCTGAGGGTTCTCCGACCAAGGCTGGGTCGGTTAAACCCTCTAAGCCATCTAGAGCCCAGGCTGTAGTTTCTAAGCCTTCGGCTGTGGCTCCGACTCCTTCGGAGTCGAGATCGGCTCCGGCTGGAGCCGATCTTTCTTCTTTGGAGATTGTTGTGTCGGCTGCGTCCGGCTCCGACACACAAAAACCTATTACTTTGTCGGCTCCGGCCGGAGCCGACGTGTCTTTATCCAGTGTTGGAGCCGACAAGTCTTTGGCTCCATCTGGAGCCGAGGGGTCATCGGCTCCGATGGCTCCATCCAGGAAGAGATCTCGGTCTCCTTCCTTGGAGTCTATTCGTTCGGCACCGGGATCTCCTCTTTTGTCGGAGTGGAGCCATCGGAGCCGATCTTCAAGATCTTCCAGGCTATCAGATCATGATTTAGAGAGGGTGGTAAGCAGACTGTTGAAGTCACAGGCACTAGCCCAAATGCTCCATAGCCCGTCTCAACAGACGTCTGCTATTTCTCTTCCCCCCGAACTTCCTCCTCTGACTGTCCTTCAGAGTTCGGAGCCGGAGCTTCTTGGAACGGTGACCGTGGGTGCGCCGGAGCCGATACTTCCCCTTTCGGCTTCGACTTCTTCGGCTCCGATCTCCTCCATGAGACCTTCATTGGAGGGATCCGGTCGTCGAGTCTCCCTTGTCGGCTCCGAGGGGGCGAGTGGCATCGGACCCTTGTCCGACCCTGCTCTCCCTCTTGGAGCTTCGGCATTGGTGAGCTCGGCACCGACATCTGCTTCGGAGCCTTCTCTTTCGGTGGGGCCGGGGATTCCTGTTTCTTCGGGGCGGGAGTCTTCTGGCCTCCCTAGGAGAGGAGCCTTCGAGGTGATGAGTGTCCTAGCCCCTGAGCTAGGTCAACGGTCTATTCCTTTAGCTCCTCCATCTTCGGTGCCTGTTGATGTCTCTTGCCAGTCTCTTGCTCCCGGACCCAGAGATCCATCGCCCCAGGTTTCCCCATTGGGAATAACTTCCTCTTCCGAGGTTTCTCCTGATCCTGCAGCAGAACCCCCGCGTAAGAGGACGCACACAGACTCCCCTGAGTCTACTACATCAGATACCGACTTAGATGAGTCGGAGGGTTCCCCACGGTCCCCCTCTGAGGATGTCTCCTTTTCAGACATCCTGGAACTCCTTAAGCAGAGGGGGAACTGGCCTTCCATTAACCCCTCCGAGGATGAGTCTGTATACCTGGAGGCTTTCGGATCTCGACCCTCCACCTCCTGGGTGTCTCCGCCTTTCGACCCACTCATGCAAGTAGTGGCTCGTAAGACGTGGGCAGCCCCGGATTCTGTGGAACCAGTTCCTAGGAGGCCCTCCAAATTTATTACAGCCCCTGCAGACAAACAGTTTCTTTCTAAGGGCATTCCTGTTGATGCTATGGTGGTGGCGGCAGCCACCAAGAAGGAACTTGCTGATCCTTCGGTACCTGTCCATCCTCCTAATAAGGATTCTAGGACCATGGATAGGTACGGCAAGCGGATGTTTTCTTCAGCGACCTTTGCTATGCGTTCGCTGAACTACCTTTGTCACTTTACCAGACTTCAGAGACACATTCTCAAGGAACTAGGTGAAGTGGTTCAGGATCCTTCGGCCACTGGGGCTCAGGAAAAGATTGCCTCACAGCTAGGAATCCTCAATTCTTTGACTAACTCCTCCATGCGGCTCATTTCTTATGCAGCCGATGGGGCGAGTAGGGCCGCAGGAGTGGCACTTAGGCGTCAGGCCTGGATGCGGCTTTGTAATTTTGCAGACCCTTTTAAGGCGTCCTTCACCAATACCCCCTTTGACGGTTCGGCTTTGTTCGGGCCTCAGGTGAAGGATACATTGACCAGGTGTGAGCAAGACGGCAATACCCTTTCTGCCGTAGGAGTCCATTTCTCCACCCCTTCAAGACCCTATCCAAAGGGTCAGAAAGGAGGGAAAATGTGGTTCCGTAAATCTCAAGGAGTCACGCTGGACACACGTGGTCAGTTTATCCCCAGAGGCAGAGGGGGTAATAATAGGGGCCGCCCTAGGGGCAGAGGGGGTACGCAGAATCAGGGTAACAGGGAGACTCTCCCTGATAAACCCTTCCAGCATCCCTGAGGTGTTGCCCGACTGCCCACCCTTGGAGGCAGTCGGGGGAAGATTGTCGCTGTACCCAATAGCCTGGCGTTCCCTCTCTCAAGACAAATGGGTACAGTCGATCATATCCGAGGGCTACAATATCCCTTTCGAGAGGTATCCCGTTCCTCATCATTCCCTTCCAGACGTCTCACCCGGTCTAAGGGAATTGGCAAAACAGGAGGTATCAAAACTCCTAGCAAAAAGAGCCATCCAAATAGTGCCAGCAGACCAAGTAGGATCCGGCACCTACTCAAGATTCTTTTTGGTCCCCAAAAGGACGGGAGATTGGAGACCAATTTTAGACCTCAGCAAACTAAACAAGTTTGTCAAGAAGGCAAGGTTCTGGATGGTCACGCTTCAGTCCATTCTACCCTTTTTGGGCAAGGACAACTGGATGTGCTCAATAGACCTTCAGGATGCGTACTATCATATAAAGATTCACAGGCACTCCAGAAGGTTTCTCCGCTTTCGGCTGGGGTCCAGTCATTTTCAATTCAGAGCCCTGCCCTTTGGCCTCACTACAGCCTCCAGAGTGTTTACCAAATGCATGGCAGTGGTTACGGCTCATCTGAGATGTCAAGGATTCCAGGTGTTTCCGTATCTAGACGACTGGCTCCTCTCCGCCACCACCAGGCATCAACTTATCAAGGGCACACTCTGCAAACCTGCAAGCAATTGGGGATTTCAATAAATTTCGAAAAATCTTCTCTGTCGCCTTGCCAATCTATTACCTTTATAGGCGCAGAATTAGACACTGTCAGCATGTCAGCCAGACTCACAGAACGAAGAATTCTGGACATTCAGAAGTATGTTCGGATCATTTTACTCAGCAAGAAGATCAGAGCCAAATTTGTCCTGAAGGTTCTGGGTCTTATGGCTGCGGCCATTGTTCTTCTGCCATTAGCCCGCTTCCACATGCGTCTTCTGCAGTGGATGTTGTTCGCTCAATGGTCATTCCAGCAACTCCCCATGAGTCATGAGATTTTTGTCACGCAGTCGTGCAAGAGTCATCTAACCTGGTGGATGTCTTCTCCTCTGCTCCATCAGGGCCGACTGTTTCTTCCCCCAGTTCCAGTTGCCACAGTCACTATGGATGCCTCTCTGATTGGGTGGGGGGGGGCATTATCAGGGCAGGATGGTCCATGGGACTTGGCAACCCATAGAATACCATCTGCACATAAATGTCCTAGAGATGAGAGCAGTGCTTTTAACATTGCAAGCTCTCAACGACTTTCTTCCCTTAGGGACTATTGCAGTTCAGACGGACAACATGTCTGTAGTCTGGTATATCAACAAGCAGGGCGGCACCAGGTCCTACCCACTGTGTCGAGAAGCTCTCAGACTTTGGCAATGGGTGATCTCCTCTCATCGGTTTCTGATAGCAACGCATATCCCCGGGAGATCCAACCTCTTAGCGGACAGACTGAGCAGAGCTATTCTCATGCCACACGAGTGGTCTCTCAAGCAATAGGTAGTGGACGAGATATTTCAGAAGTGGGGCTTCCCTTCCTGCAACCTTTTTGCTACACCTCAAAACAGCAAATGCCCGGACTTCTTCACCCTTTTTCCTCTACCAGGCCATTCCCCGAGAGACTGTCTAACCCAGGATTGGCCCCGGGGACTTCTCTATGCCTTTCCTCCTTTTCCACTGATACCACAAGTTATTCAGAAAGCTACCGTATTGAGAGCCAAGTTGATCCTCATTGCCCCTTACTGGCCTCGACAAATTTGGTTTCCGTCCCTGCATTGTCATCTCCTGGCGCAGCCTTGGCATCTGGACCCAGTTCCAGACCTTCTGACCCACCAGTCGGGTCAACCGCACCGGGCCATTCGTTCTCTCAACCTCACTGCTTGGTTGCTCCACTTCCTTCCTTAGCCAGGCTTCCTATGATCTCTAACCCCGTTAGGGATATCATAGTAGCTTCTCTTAAGTCCTCCACCAGAAAGATTTATGCTAGTAAGTGGAAACACTTTTCTTTCTGGGCAAAGTCTAAACACTTAGATCCCTTTACTGCTCCAGTGCATTCAGTTCTGGATTTTTTAGCAGAGATTTTTCAATCAGGGTCTTCTGCTTCTACAGTTAAAGTCCAATTGGCAGCAATCTCTAATTTTCATGTTGGTTTAGCAGATCAAAACATAATGTCCCACAAACTTTGCAAAGCCTTTCTCAGAGGTATATTTCTCCTGAAGCCTCCAAACAGAGATCCCCCTCCGCAGTGGGATTTGAACTTAATGCTGGCATCCTTGATTCTACCCCCCTTCGAACCGGCTGCTACATGCTCCTTAAAGTTTCTTTCCTGGAAAACAATTTTCTTGGTGGCTGTTACTTCAGCTAGAAGGGTTTCTGAACTTCAGGCCCTTTGTGTCCGCTCCTTACTTGGTTTTTCACAAAGATAGGGTATCTTTAAGACCTAATCCATCTTTTTTGCCCAAAGTTGCTTCCCAGACGAATCTTAACCAATCTATTGATTTGCCAGTTTTTTTTCCCTAATTATTCAGACAAAGCTGAACAAAAACTTCATTGCTTAGATGTCCATCGTCAACTCAGATATTATTTGGACAGAACTAAACAATTCAGAAAATCTGATCAACTATTCCTTTCTTATGCAGAGAATAGAAGAGGTCTCCCAGTCTCTAAAGTGGCCTTATCCAGATGGCTGTCTTCTATCATTTCTTATGTTTATCATCTTAGAGGCAAGCAACTGTCCTCAAAACCAAAAGCACATTCTACCAGGAGCCTATCCACATCCACAGCTTTTCAGGATAGGCTACCTATTGACACCATTTGTGCAGCAGCCACTTGGGCCACTCCTCACACCTTTGTCTCTCATTACAAATTGGACTTGGCCTCCAGGGACAGGGCTAGGTTTGGTTCCACAGTTCTCAAGACTCTGTTCCATTGAGCCACCCAGGATAGAGGTGCTAGGGACGCGGTCCCATCCAGCAAGAATGAAGGCGAGTTTGACAACTTAACATTTAGAAGTTATGTACATACCATAACGTTCCATGTTAGTTGTCTTCTCTCGCCTTCTTTCTTAAGGTCCCTCCCTCCTTCCCCCTGGCCTGGACTGATCTTGAGGTTGTACCTTCCTTTTGTTGGGGGTGTTGTCACTCTTTCCAAGAGTTCACAGTAGGAAGAGTCATTACTGTTAGTGGCCATTGGCCTAGTTTCTCCTACATTTAGTATCTTCTTCCTTGGGAAGAAGCATTTTCTGGCAGGGTTTTCTTCTAGCTACCAAACGAGATCTGAGGTAGTCACGCCTTGCATCATGGGATATAGGGTTGCCTCGAGCTGGTAAAATGAGTTCTCGAGCTTAGCAAGTGCCGAGTCGGAGCCGAGGATTGGCTCCGAACCCATCCAGCAAGAAAGAAGGCGAGAGAAGACAACTAACATGGAACGTTATGGTATGTACATAACTTCTAATTTCAGCTGATTGTATTAGTTCTCCAGCATTATTTTTTTTCCAGTTTTGGATAACTGGCATTTGTGGTGGCAATGGAATTTGTGAATATTTTTTGTTGCAGTAACAAGCATACAGTATTATGTCTGTACTTTAGGAGGTTTCAGAGTGTACAGTGTTATGTTTGTAATGAATAGTTTTTTAATGACTAGCTATTTGTTGATCACAGTTGTGCGATTCTATGGATGCTACACTTAAAGATCAAGATTGTGTTATCTTGGAGATTTCCCTTTTGTCTTGGATATTGTGACGTAGGTATTGGTATAAATAGGTTGAAGGAGGTGTGAAGGGACATGTTGCATTTGATTTGCAAATGTTTTTTTGTGAGGAGATCACAAAGCCATTAGACTTTCATGAAGAAGCTTTGTGTGTGTGTACATAAGTGTATATAAAATCTCATATGTCCAGACATCCTGATGACTGCAGATTCTTCACTAGTGGCACAGTGGTGCAATGAGTACCATTGTCACCTGTAGGGTGCCTGAGGACTGTAGATTTTTGTAAAAGTGTCCTCCTGCTTACCCTTCAGTGGTGTCTGATGTCCTTCATGGATGCATCTGCAGTCATAACAACTGGGTTGTCCTGTCGTCAGGCAGCCCTTCAGTCGGCCGGATTCCAAAGTCCGGGTCCGGCTTCGGCTGATGTCGCACTTCACCCGACGTCATCTCTGTTGGTCTTCGGGTATAAAGGCATCAGCCGACGCCATTTTCCTCTGTCTTTCTTGCCGCGTGGCGCCCGAAGCAGAAGCTGTTCGCAAGTGCCGGTCGGTCGGATCCAGAGATTACTTCTACCGAATACTACTTAGAAGACTTCTAAAGCTAAGTACCCCGTTGGGGACTCTTTCTTGCCTCAGCCGATGTCAGAAAAAGTTAATAATTGTTTAACCTGTGGGAAACAAATACCTCATAAAGATTTCCACTCTTATTGTCTGCCTTGTTTAGGCCCAGCCCACGACGTAGCAGCCTGTTCGGCCTGTGCTTCTTTCAACCGACGAACGCTTAGGCGTCGGTCGGAGTTTGCAGAACAGTTTTTCGGTTCTGATTTTGCGTACATTATGCCGTCGGATCCTCCGACTACCCAATCTGCCAAAAACGCAAAGATAAAGACCGACACATGGTCCGCGGTTTCGGCCGAAACCATGGTTAAGCAAATCATGAGTGTCTCGGTTTCGGCCGAAACCGAGAAAACTGATCAAAGTACAGCTGAATCTATCTCTACTACTGAGGCCCCTGCTACCACTCTTGAATCAGCCTCAGAAATTTTATCCACTACGGTGGTTGCCACTGACTTATCAGACACCATTCCCTTGGATGTCTCTACCCCAGCACGTGGTGCTGCTTGGCCTCCAGCAGCCATGTCCATTAAGGCCTTCGCCAGGGCTAAAGCAGCCAAGACTACTAAAACAGTGCCTGTTAAACCCCCTACAACCAGGCCCTCTTCTAGTTCTCAAATGCTTACTTTGGCAGAAGATTTAATTTCATTAATTAGAGGATCTCAATCTCACCCAGACAGGGCCTCTCAGCCCCAGAGAAGAGACCTAGGCCAGAGCCCCCTGAGCCAGTGTCCTCTGATGATTCTGCTGATGAATCAGACATAACTGACCAGCCAGAGGCTCCTTTCTCCAATTTTGAAGATTCTGATGCTGAAGAATCCTTTCCAGCTGCTTCCCACCAGAAGAATTCTCCTTTGGGGAAACCTTACATGCCATGCGAGAGCAGTTCCAATGGCAGCAACAGGATTTTCAGACTCCAGAAAAGACTTAGGACCTTTCTGCACCTTCCACAGCACAGGCCCTTAGCTATACCTCCTGTTCTCTCTGTGGTGGATGATGCTTTCAATGATGTCTGCTCCGCTCCAGATTCTTTACCCCAGCCCCTGCCAAACCAGACAGATTTTACAGGGTGCCAGATACTCATCACCACCTTTACAAGGCCCCACTTGCAGACCCGAAACTATATCCCAGGGTCCCAAGGCAGTAGCGACCATAGCTAAAAACCCTATTCCTTCTGAAAGGGAAGCAAGGTCATTAGACAGATGGGGTAAAAGGTCTACACTTCAGCTACTCTCTCAGCTAGAGCTTTAAACTGTCAGTTTCACATGATACAATACCAAGAGTTTATGCTTGATCAGTTAACTAAAAGCTAACCACTGATGAATCTCTTGATAAGAAATATGTATTAGAAATGGTAAATAACATACAACAGGTTAGTAACCATTCCTTAAAATGTGGCTATGATGCACTGGAGGCTTCATTTAGATCAGCCATGACTGGCACAGTGATAAGAAGGCATGCATGGCTAAAGGAGCAAGCTTTACGGATCATGTTAAAGCTAAGTTGCTAGATGCTCCTATGGATAAGACAAGTTTGTTTGGTACACCTGCCCAGCAGGTTATGAAGAAAATGGAAGAAAAGGCAAAATCTGTTCAAACGGTTAAAGATTTCTTGCAGGTTCAACCCCCAAGGTTTAGCAGGAACTGGCCTGCCAAAAATTGGTCCTTTCCTGACTCCACAAGATCTCAAAGGGGCAGGAATAGACGTTCCAGAGGCAGAAACCAATCCAGAGGAGGTGCCTACAGAGGACGACAGTGGCAAGGTAACAACAGAGGCACAGATACAACCACTGCCACTACATCAACACAACCACAGTGACTTAACCCTAAATCCGCCTACCAGGGAACAAATAGCAGCCCCTCTAGGCGGAAAGATAACAAAGGACAAGTGGATTTTACAAACCATAGATCAAGGTTACCGGTTCCACTTCCACACTTTACCAGTCAAAAGAGGAATGCCAAATCTACCTCCAAATCAAAAAACAGAGGCTCTACAACAGATAATGGAGTTAGCAAACATGAGAGCTGTGGAAAGAGTGCCAACAGCAGAGCAAGGAAAGGGGTTCTACTCCAGACTATTCCTAGTTCCAAGAAAGGAAAAAAGTTCGAGACCAATTCTCGACCCGTCCACCTTAAATACATACATCATTGTCCCAAAATTCAAAATGCTGACCCTACAGCAACTTCTTCCCATGCTGGGCAAGGAGTGTTGGCTGGTAACTCTAGATCTCAAGGAGGCATACCTGCACGTCCTCATTCGACCAATCTGCAGAAGATACCTCAGATTTCTTGCAGGATCAGAGCACTATCAATTCTCAGCATTGCCCTTTGGCTTATCTACTGCCCAGAGTATTCACAAAATGCCTGGCATCAGTAATCGCCCATTGCAGACTACAGGGAATTCAAATTTACCCATACCTGGACGACTGCCTGCTACAAGGGGACAACAAAAGCAAGCTGACAACAGATTTACAAAGGGTCATTTACTTGCTACAAGCACTGGGATACACAGTCAATTTACAAAAGTCAAGGCTGATACCATCCCAAACAAGGACATTCTTGGCGAATTGGACACAGTAAAACAAATGGCATTCCTAACTACAGAAAAACAAAAAGAACTCCCTCTTTACTTCTTGGCACTAACAAAACTGAACAAGTTAACAGCAAGAAAAGTACTACAGGCCTTGGGCTTCATGGCATCATGCATAATCTTGGTCCCATTTGCCAGACTATATATGAGAAAACTACAGTGGTACCTAAAGAACCTATGGTCCCAACACAGACACAGCCTAGAAACAGAGATCCCACTAATTCCATGCTTAAAACAGGAGTTCCTATGGTGGGCTCAGGCATGCCAGTCAAACCCAGGCCTACCCTTTTGCAGATGTCAAGCAAGCCAGACCATCACAACAGACGCTTCAGACCTAGGATGGGGGGCCCACATGCTGGACAAATGCGTGCAAGGATTGTGGACACAGGATCAACTTCACCTGCACATCAACCTAAAAGAAATGCTGGCAGTAAAACTGGCAATCCAAAAGTTCAGACCATTTCTCAAAGAGGGCCAGTTGATGATAAGGACAGACAACACCACAGTCATGTGGTACATCAACAAACAGGGAGGCACTCATTCATACCCCCAATGCAGAATGACTTTGGAGCTGTGGACCCTGGCACTCAGCTACAACATCCAGTTACAGGCAATATTTGTACCAGGAAAAGAAAATACTCTAGCAGACATATTAAGCAGAACCACATCGGATGCCCACGAATGGAAGCTGCACCCGGACATCTTCAAGACCATCTCAAAGAAATGGGGAATGCCCCAGATAGATCTATTCGCATCACCTCTGAATCACCAGCTCAAAAAATTCTGCACAAGGACATTCCACCCACTAGCATGGAAAGTGGATTCGCTCTCCTTCAGCTGGAAAGGCCTAACAGCATATGCATTCCCACCTCTCCCCTTGATACACAAAGTACTACTAAAAATCAAGGAAGAACGGCCAAGGATAATCCTGATAGCTCCAAACTGGCCAAGACAACACTGGTACCCACTGCTGAGGAGCATGTCTCGGAACAATATGTGGCCAATACCCTGATGCCTTTGATGTTAACTCAGAACAACTACAGCATCATACATCCAAACCTAAAAACGTTGCAACTGACTGCATGGAACATCACATAGCAGCAGCTAATCCAGAACTTTCCCAAAGAGTTAAAGACATTATTCTTGAAGCGCAGACCTTCAACAAGAAGGAACTATGCTGGAAAATGGAAAAGGTTTGTCATTTGGAGTACTGAAAGAGGAAAAGATGTGTCAAACATAGATATGCCTAACATTCTGGAGTACCTGGCGAACTTCTTCATTCAGGCCTGTCCTACTCCTCCATCAAGATACATGCATGAGCTATTTCAGCAGAATACAGCTTTGATCCACCTGTTTTTGCGCATCCTTTGCTCAGGCAGTTCCTCAGAGGAATCAAGAATGTAAAACCTCCAAGGAAACCACCATTACCAGCTTGGGACTTAAACTTTGTGCTAGAAAAGTTGACACTATCACCCTTTGAACCAGCAGCAACAGCAGACCTACAACACCTGTCATGGAAAACTGCTTTCCTACTGGCAATTACTTCAGCAAGGAGGGTTTCAGAGCTACAGGCCTTAATGGCAGTGCAACCCTTCCTGATCTTCCACCAAGATAGAGTGTCCATGAGGACTAATCCTACATTATGCCTAAGGTGGTATCCAGAGTGTCTTTAAACCAGGCAATCCACCTACCTACCTTCTTTCCCAACCCACAAAACAGAGGGGAAAGAATACTGCATACCTTGGATGTACATAGACAGCTACGCTACTACTTGGACAGAACAAAAAGTAGCAGGAAGACTGACCAGCTTTTTGTAGCCTATGCAACAGGAAGGGAAGGAAAAGCTATTTCAAAACAGACAATCTCCAAATGGATAGGAAATTGCATACGATTCTGTTACTCCTTCCATGGAAAACCAATTCCACAGAACATAAGACCTCATTCTACAAGGGCAACAGCCACTACCACAGCCTTCTTACGAGGAGTGGCAACCAAAGACATTATTGAGGCGGCTACTTGGACCTCCGTGCATACATTTGCCAAGCATTATAATTTACCTCTATATTCCAGATCCCGAGCAGGGTTTGCCACTGCTGTACTGCAAGGGATCCTAAACACACCATAATCTACTTTTATCCTCCTCCCTAGTTGGCTATGGTATTCTACCCAGTTGTTATGACTGCAGATGCATCCATGAAGGACATAGTACAGTTTTGTACCTACCATAAATGTAGATGTCCGAACTGGATAGCATCTGCAGTCAGGATTACCCTCCCTCCTTCCCCTCTGTGGTACTCCTAGGGTGTTTACCCTCCTAATAGCTAGCTGGTGGGGGGGAGTCTTTTATGGTGTATTTGTTTGTATATATGTACATACATGCTTATTTTGTGTTTACCTCTATCTTTTTGGAAACATTGGCATCTATCCAAATTTTAGCCTTCAAGAGGGCTACTGGCATCTGGGGCAAGAAACACTGAGGAAAATGGCGTCGGCTGATGCCTTTATACCCGAAGACCAACAGAGATGACGTCGGGTGAAGTGCGACATCAGTCGAAGCGGGACCCGGACTTTGGAATCCGGCCGACTGAAGGGCTGCCTGACGACAGGACAACCCAGTTGTTATGACTGCAGATGCTATCCAGTTCGGACATCTACATTTATGGTAGGTACAAAACTGTACTTTTTCTGACAAGCCCTCTAATATGCTTCCTTCATCCAAGTTACTGCCCTCTGATAAAGATAGCAGGGTCATGGAAAGGCTAGGCAAGAAGGTGTGTACCTTTGCTACCTTGGCTTTTAGGGCGGTTAATTATTGGACCCATATGTCCAGGTGTTTGTTGGCTGTCCTATCCCAAGCCTGTCAGGTTGTTTATGATATTCCATACTCTGAGGGTAAAATTACTGCCCTTTCCCTGTTAGAGATTTCCTCCCAGGTGACTCATTATTCCATCAAGTGTAGTTACAATGCACCAGATGCTTCTTCTAGGTCTGCTGCTTTTGAATCGGTGATGAGGAGGTATTCTTGGCTTCGGCTTCGATCTTTGCCTGATGACATTAAGACTAAGTTGATGGATGCCCCTCTTGATAATAAACACTTGTTTGGTGAAGCTGCTGCTGCTATGTTTAGTTCCTTCAAGATAAGGGCAAGGCTTTACAGGAACTTAAACTTTCTGAAGAAGTCTCTGACTAGACAGAGATGAAAGCGCTTAAAGCATTTGGATTTATTTGGCATCGTTCTCAACATTGGATTGATTAAATCTTTTGCTTGCTATTATTTGTCTGTTTTGTCATATATTGTGGTCTCCAGCTCTGCTGTGCCATTTTTTCTACTACTATCTTTTTCTTGGACAGGGATGTTTCTTTAAACTTTCCCTCCCCTTCCCCTTATTCCAAAAGTCCTGTTCAGAATTCAACAGGATGCTCCCAAAGTCTTGTTGGTGACTCCCTCTTGACTTAGACAGCATTGGTTCCCTCTTCTTCATTTAGCGAAGGGCAATGCCACAAGTTACCTCACAGGGTAGACCTACTCACACATGACAAGGGATCTCTCATCCATTCCCACCTGTCCAGTCTTCAGCTGACACTGTGAGTGATAGGATTTTTGATTACACGTAGACACCTTTTTTCTGAGGATGTGTGTAGGGTCTTGCAGGAGGCCAGGAAAGCCAATACTAGATAATCCTACTTATCCAGATAGAAGAGGTTTTCTGTTTGTTGTTTTTCTCGTAACCTGGATTCACTTTCTATGGATGTTCCTGTGGTTCGTTCTTTCTTATGTATATCGATTGTTCAGTGCTGGGTTGGCCTATTCTTCTGTTAAGGCCCACTTATTGTCTGTCTGCTTGCCTACTTTTATCTCCTCCTTTTAGCTTCTAGATTTGAAACTAAACAATTCCTTAAAGTCATCCTTCATATTAGGCCTCCCAGGAAGCCTATTCCTCCTCCCTAGGATCTTAATTTTGTTTTGGAAAAAATTGACTCCGGCTCCATTTGAGCCTTCAGCTTCCTTGCAACAGACTGGTGTTTGAGTTGCTGGCTTGTCCTCCTGTTTTGGTGTTTTATAAGGATAAGGTGCCCTTGTGTAGTAATCCTTCTTTTATGCCCAAAGTGGTAAATGGGTAATCTCTTAGAGTATTAATTTGCCCACCATTTTCCCCTTCTCTACAATCTGCCTTTTGAGAAGGTGCTGCACATGTTGGATGTGCATAGACAACTCAGATTTTATTTGGATTAGACTAAGACTATTAGGAAATCTGATCAGCTCTTTGTTTCCTTTCATCCTAGGTCTTTAGGATTAGCTGTGCCAAGCAGACTATTTCCTCTTGGATCTCAAAAGCTATTTTGTTTTGTTTGTTTCATGGTAAGAGCACTCCTTATCCTATTAAGGCTTATTCTACTAGGGCTGTGGCTTCTTCTGGTGCTTTTTTCAAGGGTTTGGATACTAACTCTATTCTTGAGGCAGGTACCTGTACTTCTGTGCATACATTTACCAAGCAATATAGGTTGGATGGGATCTCCCGAGCTAGAGATGGGTTTGCTAGGGCCATCCTTCATGACTTTCTAAAGGTCTCTGCTTGTCCTTCCTCTTCTCTATCTTCTTCCTGAACTTTGGCTCTCTCCGTAATGTAATGAATACTGCAACAGTGAAATGGAAGGGCACAGTACAGTTGTGTAAAATATTGCCATAACTGTAGCTGTCCTTCTCTTCACTGTTGCAGTATTCACTCCCACCCTCCTCCCCTTGGTCCATTTATCGTCTGGATGTACTGGTTACCTCTTTCCTATCCTTGATCTGGAGTTCTTCCTGGGGCTTTCATTTCTGATTATATGTCCAGAAGTCATCTTTATGCCCTACCCTATGCGAGGAGCATATGTGCGATGTACAGCATACCTTAAAACAACCTAAAAACTTTGGTATGTTGGGGGGATGTCGGGCCACCCTTGGCACAGGGGATCCCTAATGTAATGAATACTGTAGCAGTGGAGAGAAGGACATCTACCATTATGGTAAGACTTTACACAACTGTACTTTCTCCAGTGAGATTCTCTGCTGGGGTGCCTTCTCTGTGGAATGTGCCTGTCTCCCTTATGTTCGCAAGGGGTCCTCTGGGTGCTGCTGATTCCTCACAGATCCCAAAGACTTTGCAGTAGGTGGACTGGGCTGTCTGGGTCATAGGTGTGCATGTGTGTGTGTGCAGTATGGAAGAATAACTGTGGCAGTACTAGCTACCTAGTGCTGGAACCTTGGCTCTAGACGATTGTCACTGCTGAAAATGCACATTAACCCACATGCAAAAATGGTAAAAAGGGGCTGGGGATGGATGGATATGTACATACATACTCATACATAATGCACATATACAGACATGCACACACAAAATGAAACATGGTCTGATAAACTGCATGTCTTTGTATGTGTGAGAGGGTGTAGTAACACGCACAGTTTTTGTTTACACATTTTCCCAATCTTCATCTTAATTTATTTTTTTAGTTGCTGTGTCTGTGTCTCATTTATGTTCGTTAGTTGTTATAGACTTTTTAAAGTTAGTGTTTCACGTTGTTTAAGCAGTTTTCAGTGAAGCCATTGAGGATGTACTTCTGATTTTTGAATGATATCTGTATTGTGTGGGACAGACTAAAAGAGGAGATTGTAGGCTTTGATTTCATCAACAGTACCACCCTCCCCTTCCTCAGGTTCACATATTCATATAATCAAGACTATTTGGACATCACCATTTCTAAAGTTTATAGAGAAGAATGCTGGGAAACGACTTATAGCAACAGACTGTTGCATTTTGATAGTAATCACCCTTTGCATCAAAAAATTGGGATCGTTAAGGGTCAATACATTCAGGTAGCCAGAATGGTTTCCCAGCATACCACCTTTCTGCTTGATGTGAAAAATTTGGCAGTATTGTTACAGGTGAGGGGTTACCCTTGTCAAAAAGTGACTTCCATATGTAATGAAATAGTGGAAAAAAGAATCATGGTTGGGATTGTACCCCTGATTAAATCTTCTTTTGATTCCGTTTCCGATGTGGTCAAAAGTAGCAACAAAAGTTCCAAGATACAACAAATGGCTTTTATTACTGACTATTGTACTGAGGTATGTCAGATTAGGAATATTTTGTTAAATTGGTGTATATTTTCTTATTTCAAAGATATGGTCAACAAGCTAGGTGAGTAACCAGTTATGGTTTTCAGAAGGGGGAGGACCATTAAAAATCACCTAGAACATCATTCTGGCCATTTTGAACATTTCCATAGTAACAAAAGACCAGGGACTTTCAAATGTGGTTCTTGTAAACAATGCAAAGAAGATTTGGAGGGGAATAATACGTAGATTTATAAAATCTAAATCTTTTAGTAATTGTAATACCCTTAGAGTAGTGTATGTTGTCCTATGTCAAAAATGTCCACATTTTTATGTGGGCAAAACTCGGAGAAGATTCAAGGAGTGTGTTTACGAACATGTTATTGATATTAAGAAGGGACATTTATGAAATGCATTTGCAAGGCATGTGATGGAACAGCCAGGTCATCAGTTCTTGTTTTTTGTACTAGAACACATACTTAAAGATTAAAGGGGGGGTATAGGAAGATGTGATAGAGGAAAAGGAGCTGAGATAGCAATTAAGATTAAATGCTATGCCCCTCCCCCCGATTTAAATGAAAATCTATCTAGTGGAAGCATTTTGAGGCTCAGGTCTTATGTGATTCAGTTTTAAATACATATGTGTAGGAGTTTTATGTTTCCAAAGAAGTTTTTTATTCAATTATTTTATTTAAGGTAATATGTATTGTTGTATGTTTTTAAATGGCTACAAGTACGTCATTGGTTTTTAAGGTCGCATGATTTTTGAGAGAGGCTATTTAAAGATAGTGTAATGGTATAACATTTTATTTTTATTTTATTTATTTATTTAACATTTGTTTACCAGGAAAGTCCAACTTGGAATGAAGCCAATTTTCAGCAAAGACCCGGGGAGAAATGTTCCAGACATTGATTCTGATGAAATCCATCATGAAAGTGCTCAATCCTGTAGGTTGTTTTATCGTATTTAACAAATTTGTGGATTAAAACTATTTTGACATATTCCTGTCGTGATTGGGTGTGCTTAGTCTTGGACTGGAATAGTGTTGTTAAAATTAGTGTATACTTACAAGTAAAACCTATTCTCCAATTCTGCAGGGATTTCAGTGGCATAGCAGTTCTTGCCTGGGGTGCCTTCGCTGTGGCGTCTGCATATCCTCCCTAGGTCCATGTGGTTTTTCCTCTGGATGTTAGTTATTTCATACAGACTTAGTCGATTTGATAGTATGCTTCTAGATTGCTCATAGGTATGTGTGTTCAGTTGTGAGTGACTTTGTGCCTTCTGCAGTAGACTGAATTCCTGAGCTTCAGAATATTGTGACACCTGTGTTTATTAGTAAATGATGGCTGAGCTGATCTGATCTGATCTACACAAATATCTTGGAGACCCAGTGGTTCCAGTCTTTAATTTCACCAGATATTTTGGGTTTCTAATGCCATGACGGGGAATGGACCCCATTCCTAGATCAGGGTATAATTAAAGTTCATGAAATTAGTATTGTTTCAGTCTTTGATGTTAGCCAAAAGTGCTTTTCGCAACACCCGCTGTGTGCCCGGAATTGACTCCTCCTTCAAATTCGTATGGGTTACTATTTAATATTGCCTGTGTAGATGTGTCCCACTTCAGTTTTGCCAATTTCATCTAGGATTATAGATTATTACTGTAGTGTGCTCTGAAGTCAGACATGAAAATTTTCTCATAAAATATAACATTTATTTCGCTTCTCCTTTCATTTTCCGAATTCAGTGGAATTGTTTTTCATTTAGACTATAGTTTTTGCAGTTTACTAATTATTCATTTTTGAGGAACGGTCTCTAAGTCCTTATAATTTGCATGTGACTTTGTTAGAGTAGATGGTATTGTTTTGCTAGAATTCTTATTTGCGAATGATGTATAATTAGCTCCATAGTCTCACTAGAATTGTGACCATGAGTAGGATGTAGTTTAATTGGGTATTAATCCTAATTTGTCTTGATAATATTTAGATTCCTAGGAAAGGATTATTGCTGCTTTTATTTTTTGCGTTAGATTGGTTTGCGTATGTTTTTTTTTCTCTGACACTGCATCTTGTATATCTTTTTCACAAATATTCACTTATTAATGTATACTGTAGTTTGACCTTTGGAATAGAATTTAGAGATAAGTTAAATTAGCATCAGTTTTTCTGTTGCTAATGACCGCTTTACCTTTTCTCTCATTGAAGGTTAATGGCCTGAACAATGATCCAGAAAAAGAGAGGGCGTCTAAATATTTAAAACTCAGTAACCCAGTGTAATTCTGCTACAGGAAACATTTTTACTAAAAGAAATGTTAATAAGTGTGTATTGCTTAAGATATTTCTTTTTCTGCCTTCAGTAAAAAGAGAAGTGAAGATGCAGTTCTCTGGGAAAGGAGATATGTCCTGCCAAAAATACTGCACACCTGGAATGTCAATAGGTTGCGTTTTCAACAATGTCCTTGAATTTCAGATCACAGTGTACATTGTGGCCCTTTCTATTAAATTCCAAACTTGGGTACCAAAGTTGTGAAAAATCTGTTAAATATTATCCTAGACAACATGAAAAGACAGTTAATTTTAGCAGGCGACACTTCATTTGCATTTGACTTAAGAAACAGCAGTTTATTTAAAATACATAGGGTAATAATTTAAAATCAGGGTTGTAAATTTGAAAATCTTAACAGACTGCAAAGGTGAAGTCTCTACATTGTTCACTTATTACCCTTAGTCTTCTGTGGACCAAACAAAAACAGATGAGGTTTTTGCTTCTCTTAATTTGATAATAAAGCTGGTATCATTTGAAACATTGTACACCTAGAGTCAGATTGCAGTGCTTCACGTGTAATGTAAACCGCAAAATAAAGACTTCTGTTGTTGCATACTTTCTTAAATGATAAAACTTACTGATTTTAAAGATTGATTTTGAAGATTTGAGAATTTTTTTGTTTAATAATATGGAAATGAATAGAGTATATCTATGGGATTCCTTAAAGTGGTACTTTTATGAAAGACTGGAGCAAGCAAATAGTGGAGGTTGTTTTTTTCCTAAGTATAGCAAAAGTTAAAGAATAGAATGATTATAGTGTTAACAGTTTACATCTTCTGTAAAAACTCCTTGACCTCTAAACAATTGCACTAAAAAAATAAAATAATAAACCAGAGTCCCATATAGGGACATGTTAAGTGATTTAGCAATAACCCATGACTGGATGTGTTTATCACAGGATTTACCCACAGTTGCTGTGGTTGAATTATGAGGGTGAAGCGTGAGTGATTAAACAAAGCCAATTGTGGGTAATTCCTTTGATATCCACATCCAGGAATGGGTTACTGCTATTATACAGTGACATTATTTAAGAAAGAATTGCTTACCTTTCTTAAATGTCATTACAGTGCTAGGGAGCTGGCATAAAAAAGAACATACTGATGTCTGTTTGCTTCTACCCCCCCCCCCTTTTTTTTTTAATTATTTATACATTGGGAAAGTGTGGCAGCATCACTGGAATGATGAGGAACAGGGCAAACATATGAGAAAAGTGAGGGACATTTATTTATTTATTTATTTTACATTTGTTGACCGGGATAGTCCGACTGGATACATGTCCATTTTCAGCAGCGGCCCAGGAAGAAAAGCTCCAAGGTACAAACAATAATATTACATAATTCTTGTTAAGCAAAGTTTACAGGGTCTTTTCAGCTATACACGTAATACAATCACATAAGGATTAAGATTACACAAGGTTATAAAAGACGTAAAAAAAATGCCACACAGTTAAGTTACAAATGAATTAGAACACAAACATAGGAAGAGGGGTAATCAGGCTTGGAACAAGGACAGTAGCCAGTGTGATTTAAAATATTGTTTGAGACTTTTTTCTAATTGACTTAGGATGGGTTCTAGAGTAATGTCAGCAGGCAGTGAGTTCCAGATTTTACCAACATAGTTGGCAAACAGAGTCATCGGCTGAATTGTTGATTTTGACAGTTTGAACTGGCAATCTGTTAGAGGAGTGAAGTGGTCTGAGGTTGCTATAGGGGTTGATAATCTTAAGTGCAGGTGTGCTTTCTGGCCGGTTAAGTACTTTCTGTGCCAGTAAAAGCTATTCTGTAAAAGTCTTTGGGAGGGGGAGATAAAGTGAAAAGCATTTCAGTCTTTGATGTTAGCAGAACTGTACCTTTTAACTGTCTAGATTTTCCAGTGTGTCACAATTTTTTTCTTGTATTTTGTTCCGTCTCTCTTAAAATATTTAAAAATAGTTCTTTTAGCATATCTTAATAAAAAGTCTGGCAGCTCAACAATAGTTAAGCAGCTGGTGTATTGCTCTTTGGACATGCTTTATTACAGTGGGGCACTGATTGGGGTGTCCAGTGAACATGCTTGTTTTTGAATAACAGTGAGTCGTTATTGTATAATTGTAAATTTAATATTCATAAAACATCAGCATCAGTGGATAATTTCACCTATAATACCAATAATTTTACTGAAAAATAAATCAGCTAAGTAAAGATTTAAAATGTTTGAAAGTAAAGCAAAAAAAAAATCTTAGTTAATAAGGCCCCTGGATTAGGTGGATTAGTTCTAGAAATATATAAATTGCTTCCTTGGAAGGCAGCAATTAGTCATCAGGATAAATTTAGCATAAGAGAATTATGACTCTCTCTCTCTCTATTTGAGACATGGATGTTGGTAAATTTACCTCAAGATTGAAGCAAAGCACAAGAGGTAAATCTTGACATTAATGTCAAGAGCCTATAACAACTGAGTTGTGATTGGAGAGACTGTATCGTTTTGTAATACATGGAGCTTTAGCATATGTGTGTTAGTCACAGAGGAAAAAAAGAGTAGGAGCTCAAACTGTTTTCTAGCCTTGAAAGACATAAAACACCACCCACAGTGGCCATCTAGTGAACAGCTGTAAAAACTGATGAACACTTAGCGTTGCCACTTTGTGTGACAGGGAAGTATATTAGTTTTTAAAGCCCCCTTAGCTTCTTGCTACTTCTTTGATTGCTGACACGTATCATTGTTATGCTGTAGTGTGAGACTAGAGTTTAACAGTGCAGAGAGGTTCTTTAAAACTTTAGGCACCTTTGTTATGTTTGGAGAGGTGCTTAGAGTTACATTTTCCCACCAAATTTGGAGCATAATAGCAGCATTTGTTGCAATACTATATTATCAAAAATCAAGACCTCTCCCCCTCCCAAAAATCCTGGAAATGCGTTAAGCCCTTGCCTTAAAAAACAGGGCACATATCTTGTTAAATGTAGCTCATACAGACTAAGTATCATTTAATACTGACCATAATTTGATTACACCTGTAATTGGATTAATCAGAATTATAGTCTCTTTAATTGATAATGATTAGGCAGGCTTTATATTAATTAGTTTTGATATTGAAAAAGTGTTTTGATATTCTTGATTTTTCTACTATTCAGAAAGTGATTTTCCACTCTCGTCCATGATTTTGAAAGCTCTGTGCCATAACTGTAAAACATGTTAGCATTGCTATTTGTCTCCCTTGCCATTTGCTGTAGCTGCAGAATCTTTAGCACATGGGTCTCAAACTCAACCACTAGTGTATGTGGACTAGCAAACTTGAGCAAGGGGCACAAGCTCCAAGACAAAATGAAGTACAAGCAGTGTAGCTAGAAAAGTAGTTGTAGTCTTTCCTCGTATCTATAGTTATTTTACTTTGAGGGTTGCTTGAGGTCCGAAGGCTGTTAGCTTGAAATCCCTGCAGTAGCAAGTCAAATAAGAACCAACTTTAATATTAAGGGTGTTGAATTAGGAGCGAATTTGATACTAAAATATCTTTATATTTGTGAATGAATTGCTTTTTGCGATTTCCAATATTAGCACTTCTTTCATTATATTAATCCGGCGTCTAAATTTGATGAATAATTTAACATTTAGTAGTAGCAAAAATAATGCGATATTATTGTATCAGCAGTTAAAGCAGGATACAAAGAATAAATATTGCTATAACAGTATAATTGTATAAAATATTTAAGAATTATTATTAAAACAGAATTTGAAGCCACTGTCAAAGCTAACAATTAAGTCATTATTACAGATTTTGAAAACTTAAATTTCAATTTGGAATTAAATGTATTTTTATTTTGAAAAATTATTTGTTACAGTTGGTACCAAAACTGTTAACAAATCCCTCAAACTAAGTATTTATCACTTTTTCTAAACTATATATAAAGAAAACTAACATAATGTTATCTTTATGAGGTATCCAAGTAAATATTGAATAACTATGAAAAAAGCTTCTCTTAAAGAATTTTCTTTTTAATTAAATCCTTCTTACTAAGTAGTCAGAAAAGATATCAAATTTCCACAAAGTTTGAATGCTGTAAGGGCAGAGTTGAAAAAACAATTGACATTTTTTATCATTTATATGATTTTTTCAGAATAAAATTGTATTAATAAAGTCTTTGTCCTTTAAAATTATACATTATATGCATAATGTATATTATAGTGTATGTGTAATTCTATATGTATGTGTGTGTGTGTGTGTGTGTGTGTGTATATATATATATATATATATATATATATATATATCTATATATCTAAAGAGAGAGAATGCGTACGTGCACTATGTATGTTTACAGGTTACCAAAACCAAATACCCAAACATTGATGTAACAAATGACTCAATAAATAAATGAATAAATAAAATAACCCATGAGAATGCAAGTAAATAAACATGTTTTTGGTGGGGGAAGTGCCATTGCACCTCCAATGTGAGTTTTTGTATTCTGACTCTGAAATTTCACTATACTGGGAAGGGCATGTTCCCGGTAATGTAACAGTCTTGCATACCTGCTGGCCATCTATTTAATCACCCAAAGTCTGTCGACTTTAATGACAGCCTGTGTGATTACTGGTTCCAACTGTAGACAGTGCTTAAGATTTGTCTCTCTTGAGAATAAGTTTAACCGCTTATTTTGAAAGCATTACTCCGGTGGTGGTGCTGCAGTAGCGTTGTCGCCTCACAGTAAGACGCTGTCTGGTTGTATTCTCAGCTAGAGCGTTTTCTGCGTGGAGACGTGTGAATGGGCGTACCTTTGTTGAAGGTTGTGCGTCAGGGCTGGTAACTCGGCACGTAAAAAATCAACTACCGATCATTAGCGGACCGGAGTTCCGCTGTGGCGACCCCTAACACAACAACAACTATTTCATTTTTCTGAACTCCAGATGGTGAGAGGTAGTGAGTAAAACTAAAAGCTAGTGTGTGTGTGTGTGTGTGTGTGTGTGTGTCTATATATAGATATATATATATATATATATATATATATATATAAATATAGGTCTAGGACTGTTCACTGAAAGTACATTTCATTGAAAGAAACGTATATGCCCCTTCTCCCCACTGTGGTGCGACCCTGGAGTTAGTATAAATAGTTAGGGAGGTGTGGGGGGCACAGCCCCACACTAATTTACTATTATATTTAGGAATCTAATTTCTTTCAGTGACGTGATTCAGTGAAATGTGCTTTCAGTGAATAGTCCTAGAACTATACATATATACTTGGCTATAGGTGGTTGTCACTTCGTGACACCCTGATCCCACATGCAGAATAATGGGAAAAGGGGTTGTGGATGGATGGATATGTTTGTTGATCTATTTACACTGCTGGTCTGATTTATCTTGTATCTAATTTAGGGTAGAAGTTTTTATATAAGTGATTTCATCCACAATACAACTCGGACTTCATCAGAATAATCCCCAATAAATTAAGTAAATTAAAAGAGATATGGGAAAGAGGTAATAGGAATTATTTAGAGAGATTGTCAGTGGTTAAAGTATTGCAGATGAAGGGGAATCTTAGTGAACAAAATGGAAGTAATGGTTGACTGCTGAAGGGAAAATAAAGGAGTATATCTGAAGTAGGAACTTCATTTGTCAGCAACCTTTGGGATACGGATCCGATCTCGGATCCGAGCCGGCAACTTCTACCACAGCATAGATCCGAGCTCCTAGCTCCTCCCTTTACCCATAATCCCCTGCCTACCCTGACTGACCTCAGATCTAGTTTTCTTTTTCTTCTGATTGAGTGGTTGTGTGTGCGTGTTAGGTTTACCCTTAACGCTAAAACTTCTTAATTTTTGCTTACTTAGCTTAATTTTAATTTAAATTTTTTTCCTCCCTCCCTGTTGGTCGTAGCGTGTGTGTGTGTCTTGAGTGTAGGGGCCTAGTGAGTGTGCTTACTTTAGTTATGTCGGAGGCCCCTAAAGCCATTTTTTCTAAATGCACCGAGTGTGGTCACAAACTTTCACCGGCTGATGGCCACACTCGGTGCATTAGGTGCCTTGGGGTTGAACACCTCTCTTCGGGTTGCGCGATTTGCATGGCGTTCAACCCCAGGGCACTTAAGGATCGAAGGTCGAAGCTGGTTCTTGTGGGCCTTTTACCCCCAGACTCTGCTTCGGCCTCCGCTGCTTCGATGACCGCTACCCCCCCGGTAGTGATCATTCCTGCCTCCGACCAGGACTCAACCTCCCACTTCGGCTCTGGAGGATAGGGAGTCCAGGAAAGAGAAGCGGAGGGAGAAGCACCTTAAGCGGCGGGCCGAGGACTCTTCATCGGCCCCGCCCACCAAGAGGGCTTCTCCGTCCAGGTCTTCTCGGTCTCCTCCTCCTCTGATCCGATCCCCTTGTTTCTCCCCGGGAACCGAGGAGGAGGTGACCCGGTCCCCATCGAGGCGGCACTCCAGGTCGGCCTCGGTGGCCTCTTCGAGGTCCACCTTTAGCATGTCAGATGCGGACATGGACTGGATGATGAGGAGATTCATCCAGGCCCACATGCAGATGGGAGTGCTCTTGCTTCCTCCCCCCCAGGGTCCATGTTGGAGGGAGACAAGGATCTGTACTCTTCCCGAATGGCCACCCTCTGCTCTATTTCTAACACCTCTATGTGGCTGTTGTCTCATGCTATGGAGGGAGCCGCTAGAGCAGGTGGAGTCGGGCTTGTCATGAGGAGACAGGCCTGGCTCCGTCACTGTGACTTCTCGGAACCCTTTAAGGCGTCATTCGCGAATGCCCCTTTTGATGGTTCTGCACTGTTCGACAAAACTGTTCGCGACACTCTTGTCCAGAGCGAGAAAGACGGGAAGACTTTGTCTGCCGTCGGAGTCCTCTTCTCTGCGCCCCAGAGGTCCTTTTTCAAGAACCAAAAGGGTCAGAAGAAGATGTGGTTCTGAAAATCGTATCAATCCCAGTCTGCTCAGGACAACCAGTCCTCTCGTGGCAGAGGAGGACAGGGAGGACGCCGCCCCAGAGGCAGAGGGGGTCCCAGGAATTTTGGGTCCAGAGAACCGTTCTCTGAGAGGCCCACGCAGAACCCCTGAGGGGTTGCCCGGCTGCTCCACTCTGGAGGCAGTCGGGGGGGGGTGTTTTTCGAGGCACCTAGCAATGTGGGAGTCCATAACAACGGATTGCTGGGTGCTTCGTATTATATCCAGGGGTTACCAAATTCCCTTTATCGTAATCCCCAGAATCAGAGGCCTCCCCGACGTACCACCCAGTCAGAGGGAGGCGGCTTCTGCAAAAAAAGAGCCATCCAGCCCGTTCCCCCCAGATCAAATCGGATCAGGGTTTTACTCCAGGTTCTTTCTGGTGCCAAAAAAGACGGGGGACTTGAGGTCCATCCTCAACCTCTCTCTCCTAAACCTGGCGGTACCCAAAGAAAAGTTCTGAATGGTCACATTGCAATCCGTCCTCCCCTTATTGCGGGAGGATGACTGGATGTGCTCCATAGACCTCAAAGATGCGTACTATCACATTCTAGTGGACAGGCGTTCCAGGAGGTTTCTCCGCTTCCGGCTGGGAGCCAGTCACTTTCAATTCAGGGCCCTCCCCTTCGGCCTCACCTCAGCCCCCAGGGTGTTCACCAAAGTCCTGGCGATAATAGCGGCCCACCTGAGACTCCAGGGAATTCAGGTCTTTCCATACCTGGACGACTGGCTCCTTACGGCCCCAACAAGGCATCTACTTTGTTCATGCAGGGATTATTTCCTCAGTCTGGCTCCACTATTAGGATTAACCATCAACATGACCAAATCCTCTCTGATCCCTACACAGGTGTTGGATTTTATAGGGGCGAGACTGGATTCCAGACAGATGATTGCATTCTTGACTCCATATCGGCTTCGGAACCTGATGTTGCACGTACAGGTCATCCTTCAACTGCAAACTCCTTCGGTGGAATTGGTCCTGAGGGCTTTAGGATCTATGGCGGCTGCAGTCCCTCTGCTGCCATTGGCCCGGTTGAACATGAGGGTCCTGCAGTGGACCCTCCAGGTACAATGGTCCCTGTCTCATCCCATTTCCTTAAGCAAGGTTTGCAGAAAGTCACTCGTGTGGTGGCTGCAGTCCCCCAATCTCCACACGGGACGTCCCTTCTCACTACCACCACCAGTCGACACAGTGACCACGGACGCTTCTCGCATGGGGGGGGGGATTTTTCAGGCAGGACAGTCCAAGGCACGTGGAACGACATAGAGACCTCTTTGCATATCAACGTCCTAGAGATGAGGGCAGTGCTTTTGACATTGCAGGCACTTCACAGCTCTCTCCCGGTAGGGACGATTGCAGTACAGACAGGCAACATGTCAGTCGTCTGGTACATCAACAAACAGGGGGGAACCAGGTCTTGCCCCCTTTGCTGCGAGGCCATGAGAGTGTGGGAATGGGCGATTTCCACCAACCGCTTTCTCATAGCAATGCACATTCCGGGACGGTCCAACATTGTAGCGGACAGGCTCAGTCGTACTATCCTGACTCCTTACGAATGGTCTCTCAACCCTCGAGTTGCAGAGCAAGTATTTGCCCGATGGGGGCAACCTTGTTGCGATCTTTTTGCCTCTCCTTCAAATACCAAATGCAACGATTACTTCGCTCTGATCCCCCCTCCGGGGGAGTCCCCGAGAGACTCTCTAGTTCATGCTTGGCCTCCCAGTCTGCTTTATGCTTACCCTCCTCTTCCCCTGATGTTGAAATTATTGCAGAAAGCCAGTCAGTTGGGGAGCAAGATGATCCTCATTGCCCCATTCTGGCCTCGTCAGACATGGTTCCCTTACCTATGGTCTCGCCTAGTGTATCCACCATGGATTCTGGATCCCCTCCTGGATCTCATTTCTCACCCTCTCGATCTTCCGACTCTGAACCTGGTCAACCTCAAGCTGACGGCTTGGTTGCTCCAGTTCCACTCCTCATAAGGACTCCCGGGATCTCATCACCTGTCAAAGCCATTCTTGTAGCAGCTCACAAGACTTCCACCAGGAAGGTTTATCGGAGTAAGTGGAAACGCTTCTTTATCTGGGCAGAACACCGTAGTTTAGACCCTTTTACGGCCCCGATAGCGTCGGTTCTAGATTTTCTAACCTCTCTCTTTCACCAGTGGGCTAGTTCTTCCACAGTCAAGGTACAACTTGCAGCAATCTCACACTATCACGTGGGGCAAGAGTCTGGCCCTCTTATCACATCCACACTGTGTAAGACCTCCTCAAAGGTAGCTTCCTCCTTAGACCTCCAGTCAAAGAGGTGGTACCTCCATGGGATTTATCCCTAGTCTTACAGGCCTTGACTGGTCCCCCTTTCGAACCGGCGGCCACGGTTGATCTCAAATTTCTCTCTTGGAAGACAGCCTTTTTGGTGGCCATAACTTCAGCCAAAAGAGTATCGAAATTGCAAGCTCTTTGTGTCAAACCACCATATTTGGTCTTTCACCCGGATAGGGTTTACCTCAGGATCTATCCATCCTTCCTACCTAAGTTATCTTCAGAAGCGAACATTAATCAATCTATCAGTCTCCTAGTGTTTTTCCCCAACTTTCAAAACAAAGGAGAGTACAAGCTGCATTCCTTAGACGTACACAGACAACTACGTTTTTATATTCATAGAACTGCTGATCATAGGCAATCCGATCAGTTGTTTATCTCCTTTGCCAAAAGTAATTAAGGAAAGCCAGTTTCTAAAGTTTCTCTCTCTCGATGGATCTCGAGTTGTATTCTCTTAGCATATCAGAGCTCCGGGAAGGCCTGCACCTCAAGGAGTCCATGCTCATTCTACTAGGGCCATTGCCACATCGGCGGCCTTTCAAGCTAGGGTTCCCTTGGATGACATTTGTTCCGCAGCCACTTGGGCTTCATCTCACACCTTTATCAGCCACTATAAAATAGATGTCTCCCGAGGTAGGGCGTCCTTTGGCTCTGTGGTGCTCTGGAATATCCTTCCATGAAGGCCACCCAAGATTTAGGTAGCTGGGGACTCTGTCCCAATGGTTGCTGACAAATGAAGTTCCTACTTCAGATTAAGAAGTTATGTACTCACCATAACGTTCCATCTGAGTAGGTATCTTCATTTGTCTGCAACCATCCCCCCCTCCTTCCCCCTGACCAAAATGATCGTTTTTGAGGTTCTTAGCATCTGTTCCCTTTGGGACACTTTTATCAGCTGTGCTATGGGGCAAACTTGATCTGAGGTCAGTCAGGGTAGGCAGGGGATTATGGGTAAAGGGAGGAGCTAGGAGCTCAGATCTATGCTGTGGTAGACGTTGCCGGCTCGGATCCGAATCCCAAAGGTTGCAGACAAATGAAGATACCTACTCAGATGGAACGTTATGGTGAGTACATAACTTCTTATTGTATAATGTGCATGTGTTTTGAAAGGTGGCTGTTCACACCCCAGAACAAAAGCTATTGCCACTGTGACTTAGACCACAAAAATAGAAAGGGATATTGGCCAAACAAAGAAAGCATGTGATTAGAAAAATAACAGAGATCCTATAGAGTTATTAGAGATATTTTGGAAATTCTGTGAAAATCTTTAGAGAATGGGGAAGCCAAGAAAAGATTCAAATGGAAATATTTATGGAAGGCTTAATTATTCCAAGTTTAGTGGAAGACAAGGCTTAGTAAGTAATAGCTAAGCTGAGAGGGAATGAGAGAAAAAAATGTGATGTATAATTATTCAACTGGGAAGTCTCCAAAGAACAGATAGTATTCCTGTGGAAGCTAGAAGGGAAAATGGGATAAAGATGTGGAAGTTTTTTTTGGTACTTGTGTATTATCGCAGTCAGATTTCCGAAGTGCGATAATTCCTCATGTTTCTGTGGACACACGCTGCTTAACCAAAATGGGCTCTGTGAAGAAGTTAGTCATACTTTGTAATGGCGGGTATGAGGCAGGAACAGGTGAAATGGGTAAAGTTTGTTCTCCCCACATGGGGCGCCTCATCTATGTAGTGAACCCCACAGGGCCACTGGCGGTGTACAAATCCTGCAGTACACACTACCGATCATGACTCTTTATAGAGCATGGGGTTGTGTGGCTACACATGGGTACCCAAAAGGAGTTGGATGGCTTTTTACAGCCAGGAAAGCAAATTTAACAACTGCTATGTCCTACACAGCGAGTACATATCACTGCTGGGTAAAACTAACTCAGGGACTGCTGTGTCAACCTCCACAAAGACAAAAATTTTCACTACATACTGTACCTTCTGACAGACCATAGTATACCATGAGCAGGTGACAACTGATGACATTCCTGCAGATGCTGTTTTAAACGAAGGAAGTCATTTTCTCTTAACGAGCCATGTTCCCGACTGCTTCTCTTGTTAGGAATGTCCTGATTTTCAGGACTTGTAACATTAAGGACAAGTGCAAAGCAGCAGTCAGCAGTACTGGTCGGGGAAAGGATGCTACCAGGCAACAGGAATTTCTCTGTTGTTCATCTTCCTCTGTGAAAGACAATCCCACAGAGTAGCATTTCAGACTGTACAGAGCCCTTGCTAGGTTAAGTGACATGGTGTCTTCAAAACTGTAACAATTAGGTTCTGTCAGAAGTCTGGTTGCGATAATATGCAAGTACTGTTTTTTTAACACTATTTTAAAATGTTTTGGAAGATAGCTGTGGTGGCTGTATTACCCAAAGAGGTCAAAGACTGTTCAGACCCAGCATCGCAAAAATCCATTTCAGTTTTAAACCATGATTATAAAATGTGTCTTAACTATGCTAGCTAAGAGCATAGTTAAGATGCTGCCAAAACTGATAGGTATGTATCAGTGTGGTTTTGTAGAGGGGAGGCAAACATTTGACAACATTGACAGAATAATGATGATTCAAAGGTAAACAGACTACAAGAAGACCATGTTATGGTTTATGGCTTTTGATGCTGACACAGCTTTTAGTAGAGTTAGCTGGGATTTAATGAGTAGGCCAGTGACAGAATTTGTGTTTTCTGATAGAATGAGGTTAATTAGGAAAGTATACAAAAGGTCAAAGGCAAAAATCAAGGTGGGAATGTTCCTTTTTGACGAGTTGTCTTTGAACTGAGGAATCAGGCAGGGTTATCCTTTTTCTCCTTTATTATTTACCTTGTAGTTGGAGTGATAACATGGTACTCAAGAAAAAGTAGTCTTATTTGTAGGTGGTATTTTTTCTTCATAAATCCAGAAAATTATATTTCAGTGTTGTGGAACATTTTAAACAAATTGATGTTTTTTCAGGAGTTAAAATAAATGAGGATATAGCAAAGGCTATAGTAACTGTGATCCAATATTTTCTTTTTTCGTGGAATTCAATCATTAAGTTATCGGATGTGACCTCTCCACCTCTTAGAAGCTGTGACTTGAGGGCTGTGACCCACCCCCCCCACACACACACACATAATTTCCTCTTCTCAAAAATGCCTCACATCTCATTTACCATCTGATCAGAAGGACAGATTTCCAATGACTTACTGCAAAACAAGCTAAGTCTTGCGCACCTTTTACTTCCATATAAAACAAAAACTGCTGGATGGACTCGAACACTCAAAGATTTAATGTGAAGCGCTTTTCGTCTGGGACAATACCCAGACTTCTTCAGACAAACAACAACACGTAGGTCACTCCTTAAATACACATTAGTTAATTAATAAAATTAGTTAATAGTAATTACATCAATTTAGTTAAACACACACAACCTACAGTAAACCCCACCACAGAGCCGACTAGTTAAAAAAGTATATTTAGAGAGCAATATATATTACTACCCTACATATATTAAAACTGTAGTTAATTAGATAAAATATATTATACATATATATATATATATATATATATATATATATATATATATATATATATATATATATATATATAAAATTATAAAACTATTTATAAAACGTTTTACTTATAAGTCATAAACTTATTCTGCTTGTGTACGCACTATTTTAGCAACTAAACTCATACTACCAAATTATTTATTGAATCATATTCTCCATCTACTCAAGTTTTTTGGGGTATTCAGGCTTTTGAGGGTGTATTCAGGCCTACTGACTTGCATATTAAACCAATGCCATCTTCTTCTAGGCCTAAAACTCGAACCATGCCTAGAAAACCGATGCCCAGACCGCATGGTCAGGCCTCTATGCCTAAAAAACAAATGATAAGAATGGCTGAAGACCTTATTACTTTAAACAGGAGAAGCCAACTTTCCCCCTCTAAGAGACCTAGGACTGAATTTGCTTATGATACTTCTGACCAGGATTCTGAAATTTCTCTTTCCTCTGATGGCCAGGATTTACCCTTGTCTACTTATGATGATTCTGATGCAGAGGACTCTATTCCCTCTGCTTTCCCCCCAGAGGATTTATTTTTTGGTGAAACCTTGCATACTCTTAGGGAGCATTTTCATTGGGAAAGCCAGGATTACTCTGATTCTAAAAAGAGGCTTAGGGATTTCTTACTCCTGCCCCAGCACAGGCCTTTAGCTATCTCTCCTGTACTAGACATTGTTGATGATGCCTTTTCGGAATCTAGCTTGGCCCCTGACTCTCTACCTCCTTCTCCCAGAAAACCTGATAGATATTATAGGGTTCCTGACTCTCACAAGTTCCTTTTTAAAAATCCTACTGCGGATCCTGAAACCATTTCACAGGGACCCAAGGGCATTAAAGCTATTACTACCAAAAATCCTACCCCCTCTGATAGAGACTCCAGGGCACTGGATAGATGGGGTAAGAAGGTATACACTTCTGCAACCTTGGCCATTAGGGCCTTAACTTGCCAGTTTCTTATGTTAAAGTATCAGCAGCATATTATTGTATTGCTTAAACAGAAAATTATGTTGATTCCTGAATGTGAAAAACAAGGATTTAATGCATTCTGATGAACAGGTTGGAAAACATACTTTGCAATGTGGTTTTGATTCTCTAGAGGCATCTTGCAAGGCTGCTGTCACTGGGTCTGTACTTTAGATGGCATGCTTGGCTTAAGGAGCAATCCTTGCCAGATCATGTTAAAGCTAAATTGCTGGATGCTCCCTTAAATCAGGACTGCCTGTTTGGCAACAAAGCAGAAGAAGTTCTTAAAAAGATTGAGGCAAAAGCTAACTTTATGCAAACTGTTAAAGATTTCCTACAAGTACAACCTCCAAGATTTAGTAGGCATTGGCCCTCTAAGAATTGGTCCTTTCCTGCCTCTTCCAGGCCTTCTCAGTCCAAACCCAGAACCAGCAGGACACCCAGGCTTCAGTCCCAGGGTACGAACAGGACTAAGCAGTGGGGGGGGCTCCCACTTCCACATCAGGGACAGTAAGACTCCCCCATGGTAAACTGTCTCAATGACTTAATTTTAAAACTTCCAAGCACTTCTCAACTGTGACTGCTCCTTTAGGGGGAAAGATTGCTCTTCAGGTAAAAAACTGGGAACTCATTACCAAGGACAAATGGGTTTTAAATATAGTTTCCCAAGAATACAGAGTTCACTTCCACACATTACCAACCCCAAACGGTTGGTCAGATCTACCTCAAAATCAGTGGGCAGAGGCTCAAAAGCAAGTACTCTCTCTCTCTCAAGCATAAAGGCTATTCAAACTGTACCAGAAGAGGAAAAGGGACAAGGTTTCTACTCAAGACTTTTCCTGGTACCCAGAAAAGACAACTCATGGTGTCCTATCTTGGACCTTTCTACCTTAAACATATTTTTGAGGATTCCAATATTCAAGATGCTAACTCTTCACCAGTTACTTCCTATGCTAGGCAAGGATACCTGGTTGGCAACACTGGATTTAAAGGAAGCCTACCTACACATCCCAGTGAGGGAATCTTGCAGAAGATACCTACGCTTCAAAGCAGGCTACATGCGCTGTCAGTTCTCTGCACTGCCCTTTGGCTTATCTACTGCACCCAGGGTATTCATAAATTGCCTAGCTCCAGTCATTACATTTTGCAGGCAAAGAAATATTCAGATATACCCATATCTGGACGATTGTCTGATTCAGGTAGAAAGCCAGGACATACTTTTGAATCATCTGGCGTTTGTACAAAAGGTGTTGACTTGTCTGGGGTACACCATAAACGAAAAGAAGCCACATCTGGTACCCTTTCAACAAATTATATTCCTGGGAACAAGCTTGAACACAACTTCCCAGATGGCTTTCCTCACGCCAGAGAAACAAATTCATTTGACAACTTACTTCAAACTAGTGGCCACAAAAATCCTGCTATATCTGCAAGGCAAATATTGCAAGCCTTAGGGTTCATGGGCTCATGCATTATACTAATTTCATATGCAAGACTGCATATGAGGAAACTACAGTGGTATCTAAAAAGCCTATGGTGTCAACATTCTCAAGCTCTAGAAGCAATGATTCCTGTCATACCTTGCCTACGGTTAGAATTCCTTTGGTGGGCAGAGGCCTGCCACCAAAACAAGGGACTACCATTCACTCTACCCCCTGCCGCCCAAACCCTAACAACAGATGCATCAGACTATGCATGGGGGGCTCCCCTGAGAGGGAAGTGCATTCAGGGCAAATGGAACCCAAGTCAAATGCACTTGCATATCAATCAGAAAGAAATGTTAGCTATGCAGAATGCTCTGACAGCCTTCAAGGACCATATTCTTCCAGGACAATTAATGGTAAAGATGGACAACGCCACTGTTATGTGGTACATAAACAGGCAGGGGGGGTACCCATTCTTACCCCCTCTGCAGACTAGCCATGGTTCTGTGAAACACAGCCTTGAGCTACCAAGTGCATCTACAGGCTCAATTCCTGCCAGGAAAACTAAATACACTGGCAGATGAACTAAGCAGAAATCTCATGGACTCACACGATTGAAAACTGGAACCAAAGACTTTCAACATGTTGATCAACAAATGGGGGAGCCCAGATATAGACCTGTTTGCCCCCCCTCCCCAGAACTACCAATCGGACAAATTTTGCACAAGGACTCCCCACAAACAAGCTTGGAAACTGGATGCTCTGTCCTTCAGCTGGAAAAATCCATCATTTTATGCCTTTCCTCCTCTGCCTCTCCTCTCCAAAGTACTACTAAAGATCAAACAGGACAAGCCAAGGATGATACTGATTGCATCAGACTAGCCACACCAACACTGGTTACCCCCTCTTGCGCAGTGTGTCACAGCTTACCCCATGGCATTTGCCTCAGATCCCTGCCCTGCTGTCACAGCAGGAGAGCCAGGTTCTGCACCCCCAGCTTCAAACCCTGAACCTGGCAGCCTGGCTAATTACCTAATCTCTCTGTTACCATCCCACAGTAAACAAGTGTTGGATGTCATTTTGGAGGCAAGGAGGCCTAGTACTTGAAAATCTTATGCTGAAAAATGGAAAAGATTATATGCCTGGAACCAAACTCAAGGGATGGCCACAGCAGTGCCCAGTTTACCTCAGATTCTTCAGTACTTAACTGAGATGCTTCACAAGGTCCTTTCCTTCTCCTCCATCAAAATTCATGCCACAGCCATTTCAGCTCATTACAACAGAGAAGCCACCCTTCTTTTCTCACCCACTGCTCAAGCAGTTCCTCAGAGGGGCCAAAAACTTAAGACCACCCAGGAGAGCCCCAACTCCAGCCTGGGACCTTAACCTTGTATTGGAAAAACTCACTCTTCCTCCTTTTGAGGCAGCTGGAAGTGCAAAGTTAAAATTCCTTTCTTGGAAAACAGCTTTCCTTTTAGCAATCACTTCAGCAAGAAGGGTATCTGAATTATAGGCCCTTAATGCAGTGGAGCCTTTCATCATCTTTCATGCGGACAGGGTGTCCCTCATGACCAATCCCTCCTTCATGCCCAAGGTGGTATCCAGTGTGGCTTTTAATCAATCCATTCATTTGCCAACCTTATTTTCTAATCCACAGAACAAAGGGGAACGGATACTGCACTCCTTAGATGTGCACAGACAACTTAGATTTTACTTGGACAGGACTAAACCTCGAAAGAAATCTCAACAACTGCTGGTGGCATTTGCTGCAGGGGCAGAGGGAAAGGCTATTTCAAAGCAAACCATTTCTAAATGGATAGGCTATTGCATTAATTTCTGCTATAAGCACCATGGAAAACCTATCACACAGGGGATTAGACCCCATTCAACCAGGGCTGTTTCTACCTCTACAGCCTTTCTCACAGGTGTCCCTACCAGAGACTTCCTAGAAGCTACCTGGAGTTATGTACATACTTTCACCAAGCATTACCATTTGCCAATTTTCTCTAAATCCAGAGCTGGCTTTGCCACTGCAGTCTTGCAGGGCCTTATAGCTGGTCCAACTGCTATCTAAATTCCTCCTCCCATCCTTAGCTTTGGGAATCTACCCAAATGTGATGACTGCAACAATGAAACATGAAGAACATAGTCCAGTTGTGTACACTTACCATAAATGTAGATGTTTGAGTGTATTCACTGTTGCAGTCCTGGTTACCCTGCCTCCAGCCCCCCCTGGCTGCATGCTTTATACCCCTGACCACCTGACGTCACGGAAGAAGACACAGCAACCGACGCAGGACCCAAGACTTTGATAATCAGGCCGACTGAAGGCTACTGCAAGCAGATAACCCAAATGTGATGACTGCAACAGTGAATACATTCGAACATCTACATTTATGGTAAGTGTACACAACTGTACTTTTTTACAGTCAAAACATTCTTTCAGATCATGTTCAGTGCCATCATCATGGCCCTTCTGTTCATCAAGGAGTCTTACTGAGACAGATGTTGACATGATGAGGAGATTTTTCTGGATGCAGATCCGACTATGTGGTTCTCCCTGCTCCTGCCATGTTGGGCACACCAGGTACAGGTCCACCTTCTACTCCACTGGTATCTCCTATTCCGGTTTGATGATTGGATCTCATGCCCACTGGTCTGAGTCTTTCCAGAGCATCCACATTGGAGCAGATAGCCTTCTTGACTAAAACAGTGTCACTTACTGTTTTGACTCCGATTCTATCATATTAAGATTAGTCTTGGTGCCGAAGACTTGAGTCCGAGACCTAGGGGGTTGTAATCTCCAAAGCTTTCAGATTTGTCTCTTCCCTTCTGAGCAGAGGAAGGTCAGAGTAGAGTAGGCTCTTCCTTTATCTCTTTCAGATTGGAAGGTTGTCATTTTAGTTCCGCTCTGCTTTCGAGGCAGTTGAAAGGGTTCTTGCCAGGCCAAGAGAAGGTGTCTCCCATACACTCAGCAACAGATGTTATGTAGTCCTATCTCGCCATTATTCTTCACCTGTGGGTTCGGAGCCAACAGTCGGCTCCGACTCGGCCTATATACTAGCTCGAAAGTCTTTGGCTGGCTAAGATGGTATCCCACAATACCGTGCTCCACATCCCCAGATCTCGTTTGCCGCTTGAAGAGCTCGGACGTGGTCTCGACTTGGCTTGGCTAAGTACCTTTTGAAAACTATTTTTCTTGGGAAATTTCTTGAGAAATCATCTGATATTGTTTGATTAGATTTCGTGTGAGAGCGATTGTTGGCATTTCTGGTTCTCTTGTGTGTGCTTGTGCGTTTTTTGTGGTATACCTTTCCTCGGGCTAGGCCCGTTTGAGTTAGAGGACCTAGTCCTCCCTTGTGATTGTTCGTCGGACTTTGTTGTGTTCTCTTGTGTGGAGACCGTTTTTAATTAGAGGTCTCTTATTGTTGTGTCCACTCAGTGACTGTCTGTTATAGTAGGCGCTCGCTTCCCGCCTTTTTCTTCTCGGTTACGAGAAAGTTGGAGTTCTGTGCTTAGTTCTATCATGTCTAAAGAGCAAAAAGAACATAAGCCTTCTGGCTTTAAAAAGTGTTCGAAATGTGCATATAAAATGTCTATTACAGACGGACATTCCGGTCTGTGTTTATTGTCTTGGAGCCATCCACCTTCAGGAGTCTTGCAGTTTTTGTCACTCCTTTAGTCCACGGGTGCTCCAAGAAAGGAAAAATAAGTTGATACTAAAGGGTCTATTAAAACCATCCTTCAAGGAAAAGTTAGCTTCGACTCCCAGCTCCGAGTCGAAGTCTAAGTCCAAAAAGAGATCGCTGGCTCCATCTTTGGTCTCGGAGCCGCCCTCTAAGATTTTGGTTGTGGAATCTGCTTCCTCGGTTCCACTGATCTCGGAGCCGCAGGAAGTCACTTTTTTGACTGAACCTTTGACTGCTCCGATAATTTTGGAACCAATTCGGAGCAGGTCTCCAAGTTTAAGACAAGTCTCTCCAGATAAGAGGTTTGCTTCTCCATCGGTTTCCTCCAAATCCTCCAGGCTTTCAGATCTGGATGTGGATAGGGTGGTGCAGCGGCTCCTGGAATCGCCAGTGTTGGCTAAACTCTTCTTGACTCCGACCCAGTCCGTTCCAGAGCCAGCCCTGTTAGTAGTACCTGCTATTCCTCCTCTGAGCGCTTCGTTGTCTTCGGAGCCAGTGAGCTCCGCTCCAAGGGATGTTCCTGTGTCGGCTCCGATACCCAAACTGTGATTCTCGGTACTGACTTTGGCTCTGACCCTGCCTGCTCCGTCCACAGGGTCCAGGACTCGAGTCTCTTCTGTCGACGCCGAGGGGAATGACTCGGAGCACAGGTCGGTGCCGAGCCTTCCTCTGGGCATGTCAGCAGGGGGGACTCCGGCCCTGGTCATGGCCCTAGAGGGCGGTCGGTCCTCAGACTCAGGGGGCCCCGCCTTCGAGGCAATGCGGAGCGTGCTGGCTGGTTCAGCTACCTCCCTCGGATCGGTTCTCCCGTCCCCTACTGCACTGGCGAGAGCTTCTGACACTCCTCTATCAGTGGACGGCAGGGTGCAAAGACCTAAGGACACCCCCATGAGCGGTCCCCTTCTTTCTGAGGAACCCTCAGACTCTATGCCTGAGGAACCCCCCAGAAAGAAATCTTGTAAGAGGAAGCATATAGACTCCCAAGACGAGTCCCTCACTTCAGATACTGACCTCGAGGAGTCGGAGGGGTCCCCCAAGTCTTCCTTTGAGGATGTTTTGTTCTCCGAAATACTGGAGATTTTGAAACAAAGAGGAGACTGGCCTTCCAAAAACCCCTCCAAGGAGGAGTCAGTATTCCTTAAGGCTTTTGGCGCCCAACCTTCCGCCTCCTTGGTATCTCCACCCTTCGATGAGCTCCTAGACTTCATTTGTGGAAGGGTGTGGGAGACCCCTGACTCAGTGGAGCCTGTCCCTCGACGGCCGAACAAATTCTTGTCTGCCCCCCAAGGGAAGGAATTTCTAACAAAAGGAACCCCAGTAGATGCTATGGTGGTGGCGGCCGCCACACAGAAGGAAGTTGCGGAATCTTCCTCTATGGTTCATCCCCGAACAAGGAGTCGAGGATGATGGGAAGCGTACCCTTTCTTCAGCAACCTTTACCCTGCGGTCGCTGAATTACTTGACTCATTTCACGCAGCTCCAAAGAGATCTCCTTAATGAGGTAGCAGATACTCTCAGGGGTAATGTTCCTGAGACGGTGGCTCAAACAGTCAACGCTCAGCTTTCCACCCTTAATTCTATTGCGAACTCGTCCATGCTACTAATCTCATACGCAGCCGTGGGAGCGAGCAGGGCGGCCAGTTCAGGAGTGGCCCTCAGGAGGCAGGCCTTGGCTACGCCTGTGTCACTTTGCAGAGGCCTTTAAGCCTTCCTTTACTGATACCCCTTTCAACGGTTCCTCCTTGTTTGGGACCAAAGTAAAAGACACACTCACCAGGTGCGGACAAAGAGGGTAAGACCTTGTCTGCCGTGGGAGTCCGTTTTTCCCTACCGTCGAGTCCTCCAGCTAGTCCCCCCAGACCAGATCGGATTAGGGACCTACTCAAGATTCCTTTTGGTGCCGAAAAGCACGGCGGACCTGAGACCCATTCTGGATCTCAGCCGACTAAACCATTATGTTCGCAAGTCCAAGTTCCGAATGGTCACACTACAATCAATTCTTCTGCTGTTGGCAAAGGAAGTATGGATGTGCTCCATCGAACTGAAGGATGCCTATTACCACATAAAAATGGACAAAGCATCCCGGTGTCATCTACGCTTCCGTCTGGGAGCCAGACACTTCCAGTTTCGAGCCCTGCCCTTTGGTCTCACCACAGCCCCCAGGGTGTTCACCAAATACATGGCAGTGGTGACGGCTCACTTGAGGCGTCTAGGATTCCAGATGTTTCCTTACCTGGGTGACTGGCTCCTAGCCGCCCCCACCAAGCATCTACTTTGTCAAAACAGAAACTATACCATCAGCATTTGCCATCAGCTAGGCATCACAATAAACTGGAAAAAATCTGCCTTGCTACCCTCACAGCATGTCTTATATATAGAAACAGAGTTGGATACTATTCAGATGAGAGCGTTTCTGCCCATGGAAAGGATCACGAGGTTACAAAGGCAGGTTCAGAAGATGATACCTTTGACACGCGTAAAGGCAAGGCTAGTGCTGCAGCTACTAGGCACGATGGCGTCCACTATCATGACGGTTCCTTTAGCGAAGCTGCACATGCGCATATTACAGTGGCTCCTGTTCGCTCAGTGGTCCTTTCAGAGTTTGCCTCTATCTCATCCCATCTTGATCACAAACATATTGCAGACAGGATCTGAGTTGGTGGCTGTGCACCGACAACCTAGTAGTGGGGAAACCGTTCTCTTCACCCGACCCGGTAGCCACAGTGACCACGGACGCCTCCCGGGTGGGGGGGGGGCATTATCTCGACAGGTTGGTCCAAGGTACGTGGCAGGAACACGAGATGAATTTGCACATAAATGTCCTGGAGATGAGGGCAGTGCTCCTAGCTTTGCAGGCGCTACAACATGTCCTCCCGACCGGGACGATTGTGATACACTCGGACAACATGCCCATAGTGTGGTATCTCAACAAACAAGGGGGAACCCGATCATATCCACTATGCAGGGAGGCTATGAGAGTGTGGAAATGGGCTATAGCTTCCCACAGGTCCTTGATAGCAATGCACATTCCGGGGAAAACCAATGTGATTGCAGACAAGTTAGGCAGGGCTATCCTTCTGCCCTATGAGTGGTCCCTGAACCGCCAGGTGGCGGACGGCATATTCAACAAATGGGGTCAGCCTTGCTGCAACCTATTTGCCAGCCCTCTCAATGTGAAATGCCGCACATTCTTCTCCCTGATACCTCCATTGGGGGGATATCCAAGGGACGCTCTTGCACACATTTGGCCCTCGGGTCTGCTATATGCTTTCCCTCCATTTCCCCTAATCTCGAAGGTGATTCAGAAAGCACTATCTCTGGGAAGCAGATTGATTTTGATCGCTCCATACTGGCCTCGACAGGTATGGTTCCCCTTTCTCCAACAGTTTGCAGTGGAGCCACCTTGGACTCTGGACACTCATCCGGACTTACTGACACATACGTTGGGACAGCTCCACCCCTCCCTGGAGACCCTCCGGCTGACCGCCTGGCTACTCCAATTCCGACCATAGTCAGGTATCACGGTTTTTCTCCAAATGTAGTACATATCCTTTCATCCTGTCACAAACCAACCACTAGGAAGATCTATTCCAGTAAGTGGAAAAGGTTCTCGATATGGGCACAGTCTAAAAATATTGACCCCTACACGGCTCCCATCAACAATGTGCTAGAATTCCTGTCTCAACTATTCTACCAAGGGTCAGCCCCAGCCACCATAAAAGTTCAACTAGCGGCCATCTCTAATTATCATGTGGCTCATGAACCCAGCTTAATGGCGCACAGACTGTGTAAAGCCTTCATGAAAGGCACACTACTCCTTCGTCCCCCTGTAGCTCAACCGGTTATGCCTTGGGACCTTAATTTTGTTCTGCAGGCTCTCACTCTTGCACCCTTTGAGCCTGCTGCTTCCTGCGATTTGAAATTTCTGACATGGAAATCGGCCTTTCTAATAGCCATTATTTCTGCCAGGAGGATTTCAGAGCTTCAGGCCTTGTCAGCTAAGCCCCCTTACCTGTTTTTTTCATAAAGACAGGGTCTCCCTCAGGCCGAACCCTACCTTTCTTCCCAAAGTAGTGTCACTGTCTAATATTAATCAATCCATCGAACTGCCAGTATTCTTTCCCAATTTCTCTGACAAGGCAGAGCATCAGTTTCATACGTTGGACGTTCATAGGCAACTCCGCTTTTATTTACACAGGACTAAAGAATGGAGAAAATCAGATCAACTTTTCATTTAGTTCTCAGACAGCCGCTTAGGGTCAGCGGTGTCCAAGGTAACCATTTCTAGATGGCTATCGGGTTGCATCTGCTTTATTTACCAGTCAAGAGGCAGAAACATACCCTTTCCAGTCAGAGCACATTCTACAAGAGCAGTGTCAACGTCTACAGCATTTCAAGCCAGACTATCCTTGGATGATATATGCGCGGCTGCAACATGGGCTTCTCCCCATACCTTTGTGTCCCATTACAAATTGGATGTGGTATCCAGGGGCAGGTCTTCCTTTGGCTCCACTGTGCTCAGGAGTATCTTTCATTGAGCCACCCGGGATATAGGTGCTAGGGACTCTGTCCCACAGGTGAAGAATAATGGCGAGATAGGACTACATAACATCAGTTAGTTATGTACTTACCATAATGCTAGATGTATGTAGTCCATCTTGCCATATATTCTTCATTACCCACTCACCGTCCCCCTGCCTGGAGAATTTGGAGGATCTCTTTTGATAACACTGGTATTAGTCCCCTTAGACAACTTGTTGGACCTTATCTTCTTGGCTGTGGATCTGTGTGTGTGCGTTGCACAAATGGCTTTTGTTAGCAGCAAACTAGATCTGGGGATGTGGAGCACGGTATTGTGGGATACTATCTTAGCCAGCCAATGAAAGACTTTCGAGCTAGTATAGGCCGAGTCGGAGCCAACTGTCGGCTCCGAACCCACAGGTGAAGAATATATGGCGAGATGGACTACATACATCTAGCGTTATGGTAAGTACATAACTAATTGTTATTGGACACTGCTTCTGACTCGCCATTCAGGTTGACATAGACAGTCAACTTCATTCAGTCTTGGGGTGCTTATCACATGAGCTCTGTCTGATTCTGATCCTTCTCCAGATGTCTTGGCAAGACAGAGTCCTTGGAAGTAGATATTAGTCTCCATGATCTCTTCTGGAAGACATAACCTTTGGTGACATTCTGGAACTGATGAAACAACAAGGGAATTCATCCACTGGATACACCTCCTGAGGAGTCTGTGTTCCTCAAGGCTTTTGGGGCTGGCTCTTCTATATCTTGGGTGATATTGCATGCTGCTACAGTCTTAGATCTAGTAGCTCAACAGGTATAGAAGCATGCCCTTCCATGTCAGTTTTGCAGTATTTTTATGCAAGGGATTCTCCAGTCAAGTATAGCCAATGTCCGGCCAGTATACCAAAGCTTTTGGGTTTTGTAGGGGCCTTGTTTCACACGTATATTTTTTGTGTAAGGTGTAGGGCATAAAGGTGAGATACGGTTGCAAATGCTCAGAACTTTGCCGCCAGTCTGAACACCATTATTGAATGTCGGTCTGAACTCCGTTCTGTTTTGCTGGTTGCTAAGATGTATTCAGGTAAGTGCACCAGTGGGGTTTCTTCCCTACCCTTTTTCCATTATAGTAGTATACTTGTGCTCATGTTATCCAAAGTGTCAGTGTGGGAGGCAGATTCTCCATAAAGAGCATCAAACCAGTGTCTTTTTTTGCTTAGGTGCTTTCTACCACCAAATGTAGTGCTCCATTTTTTTGAGGCATTTGTCCCAAAGATCCTATGTAGTCACTTATCTTCCTTATCCATATACCTTGAAAACCAGTGACTTAAGCTGTTGACTGAGGGTGCTGTGGCATAATCCTTCTGTCCTGAAGGTCATCCTTCTACTAAGAAGGCCAAAAAAAACTAGGCCTGATCTGGTTGTTGTCCAACCTCCTCCAGACATCTCTGTAGAAGATAGTAAAAGCCCCAAATACTGTCCGGTGCTTGCCTCTGATTCATGTGCTGCAACTTCATCAGAGGCCAGCATGGATCCGAATTCTTGCACATCATCTGAGGCTTTTCCAACATCTGTTCCATACATTGAGGGGGAACCTCGGCTGATTATTTCTGAGGGACCAAGGTGGATTCTTCAGATTTTAATGAGGGAAGAAGTTCATGCTATGATTATAATCTCACCAAGGGTCTGAACCTCTGAGAGTCCTTTGGGTGGATGTCCCGTTCAAGAAAAGGACAAAAAAGACTAAACATATTGCCTTTATTGTTAACGATCCCCAACGTGAGGTTTTACTCAAGGTTTGTTCAAGACTGCAATGAGGACTTGGACTCTGGGGAGGAATCCCTTGTTTACTCCTCTCATATTCCTTCCCCCTCTAGACTGTGGTTCAGAGGATTCTATGAGCCTAGACTCCTCCCCTTGGAAGAATTCTCTTTTTGACTGAACCTTTGGCTGCTCGATAATTTTAGGAACCAATTGAACGGAGTCTCCCAAATTTAAGACAAGTCTCTCCAGATAAGAGTTTTGCTTCTCCTTCGGTTCCTCCAAATCCTCAGGCTTTCAGATCTGGATGTGGATAGGGTGGTGCAGCGGCTCCTGGAATCATGATGTTGGCTAAACTCTTCATGACTCCGACCCAGTCGTTCAGAGCCAGCCCTGTTAGTAGTATAACTATTCCTCCTCTGGTAAGCCGTTGTCTTGAGCCAGTGAAATCGCTCCAAGGGATGTTCCTGTGTGGCTCCGATGCCCAAACTGTGATTCTCGGTACTGACTTTGGCTCCTGACCCTGCCTGCTCCGTCCACAGGGTCAGGACTTCAATCTCTTCTGTCGTGTGAGGGAATGACTTCGGAGCACAGGTCGAGTGCCGAGCCTTCCTCTGGGCATGTCAGCAGGGGACTCGGCCTAGTCATGGCCCTAGAGGCGGTCGGTCCTCAGACTCAGGGGCCCGTAGCCGAGGCAATCACGGGCGTGCTTAGCTGGTCAACTACCTCCCTCGGATCGATTCTCCCGTCCCCTACTGCACTGGCGAGAGCTCTGACACTCACTCTATCAGTGGGCTGACAGGGGTGCCGAACCTAAGGACACCCCATGGCCAGTCCCCTTCTTTCTGAGAACCCTCAGACTCTATGCCTGAGAACCCCCAAGAAGAAATCTTGTAAGAGAGCATATAGACTCCCAAAGTAGTCCCTCTACTTCAGATGACCTCAGTGGAGAGAGTCCCCAAGTACTTCTTGAGGATGTTTGTTCTCGAAAATACTGGGAATTACAGAAACAAAGGAGACTGGCCTTCAAAAGCCCTCCAAGGAGGAGTCAGTATTCATAAGGCTTTTGGCCCAACCTTCCGCCTCCTGGGTATCTCCACCCTTGATGAGCTCCTAGACTGTTTGTGGAAGGGTGTGGGGTGTCCAGTGGAGCCTGTCCTCGGCGAACAAATTCTTGTCTGCCCCAGGAAGGAATTTCCTAACAAAGGAAGCCCAGTAGATGCTATGGTGGTGGCCATACACCAGAAGAGATGGAATCTTCTCGTATGGTTCATCCAGAACAAGAAGTGAGGATGATGGGAAAGCGTACCCTTTCTTCAACAACCTTTACCCTCTTGATTAAGCTGAATTACTTGACTCATTTCCTTGGCTCAAAGAGATCTCCTTAATGAGGTAGCAGATACTCTCAGGGTAATGTTCCTAATTCGGTGGCTCAAACAGTCAGCGTCAGCTTTCCATATAATTCCTGTGCGAACTTCGTCCATGCTACTAATCTCATCTGCTTGTGATGAGGCGAGCAGTGACCAGTTCAGGAGTGGCCACTCAGGAGGCAGGCCTTGGCTCGCCTGTGTCACTTGCAGAGCCTTTAAGCTTCCTTTGCACAGTGCCTTTGACGGTTCCTCCTTGTTTGGGGGACAAAGTAAAGACACCTCACCAGGTCGCGGACAAAAGAGGGTAAGACCTTGTCTGCCGTGAAGTCGGATTTTCCGTCGAGTCCTCCCAGCTAGTCCCCAGACCAGATGGATTAGGGACTTCTCAAGATTCGCAAGTTGCCCCATGCCAGTGGACCTGGAACCCATTCTGGATCTCAACCCGGCTGCTCAATATATTCCATAAAGTCAAGTTTCAGATAGATACACTACAAATCAATTCTTCACTGCTGTTGGCAGGAAGTATGGATGGTAACCATCGAACTGAAGGATGCCTAATACCACATAAAATGGACAAAACATCGGTGTCATCTCACAGCTTCGATCTGGGAGCCGGAACACTTTCAGTTTGAGCCCTGCCCTTTGGTCTCACCACAGCCCCAAATTGTTCACCAAATACATGGCAGTGGTGGCTTGGCTCCTTGAAGGCGTCTAGGATTCAGATGTTTCATACCTGGGTGACTGGCTCCTAGCTTGCCCCATAACATCTCCTACTTTTGTCAAAACAGAAACTATACCATGGCATTTGCCATCAGCTAGGCATCTGGCAGCTGGAAAAATCTGCTACCCTCACAGCATGTCTTATATATAGAAACAGAGTTGGATACTATTCAGATGAGGCGTTTCTGCCCATGGAAAAGGATCACCGCGGTTACAAGAGCAGAGTTCAGAAGATGATACCTTTGACAGCGTAAAGAGCAAGGCTAGTGCTGCAGCTACTAGGCGACGCGATGCGTCCACTATCATGGTTCCTTTAGTGAAGCTGCATGCATATTACAGTGGCTCCTGTTGGCTCAGTGGTCCTTTCAGGTTGCCTCTATCTCATCCCATCTTGATCACAAACATATTGCAGGCAAGTTCACAGGTTGGTGGCTGTGCTGCCGACAACCTAGTAGTGGGGCTGCATTCTCTTCACGACCAAGGCCACAGTGATAGGACTTCCGGTGGGGGGCATTATCTCGACAGGTTGGTCCAAAGATGCGTGGCAGGAACCGCGAGATGAATTTGCACATAAATGTCCTGGAGATGAGGGCAGTGCTCTGGCTTTGCAGGCGCTGGCATGTCACTCCGGCCGGGGCGATTGTGATACCTTTCGGACAACATGCCCATAGTGTGGTATCTCCAACAAACAAGAGGAACCCGATCATATCACTATGCAGGGAGGCTATGAGGTGTGGGGGAAATGGTCTCAGCTACAGGTCCTTGATAGCAATGCACATTCGGGAAAACCAATGTGATTACGCAGACAAGTTAGGCAGGGCTATCCTTCTGCCCTATGAGTGGTCCCTGAACGCCAGGTAGCGGTGGCATATTCAACAAATGGGGTCAGCCTTGCTGCAACCTGTTGCCAGCCCTCTCAATGTGAAATGCGCTTTCTTCTCCTGATACCTCCATTGGGGGATATCCAGGGCGCTCTTGCACACATTTGGCCCTCGGGTCTGCTATATACTTTCCCTCCATTTCCCTAATCTCGAAGGTGATTCAGAAAGCACTATCTCTGGGAAGCAGATTGATTTTTGATAAGCTCCATACTGGCCTCGACAGGTACATGGTTCCCCTTTCTCAACAGTTTGCAGTGGAGCCACCTTGGACTCTGGGCGGCTCATCGGACTTACTGGCACACATCTCGTTGGGACAGCTCCACCCTCCTGGAACCCTCCGTACGACATGCTTCCTCCACTTCGACCTTAGTCAGGTATCACGGTTTTCTCCAAATGTATATCCTTTCATCCTGTCACAAACCAACCACTAGGAGATCTATTCCAGTAAGTGGAAAAGGTTTTAGATATGGAGCACAATCTAAAATATTGACCCTACCACGGCTCCCCATCAACAATGTGCTTTAGAATTCCTGTCTCGCTATTCTACCAAAGGGTCAGCCCAGCCACCATAAAAAGTTCAACTAGCGGCCATCTCCTGAATTATCATGTGGCTCATGAACCCAGCAATGGCACAGACTGTGTGAAAAGCCTTCATGAAGGCACCTTTCACTCCTTCACCACGTCCCTGTAGCTCAACCGGTTATGCCTTGGGACCCTTGGTTTGTTCTGCAGGCTCTCACTCTTGCACCTTTGAGGCCTGCTGGCACCATGCGATTTGAAATTTTGACATGGAATGGGCATGTCATGTTGTTCTGGGAGGATTTCAGAGCTTCAGACCTTGTCAGCTAAGCCCCTTACCTGTTTTCATAAAGACAGGGTCTCCCTCAGGCGAACCTACCCTTCTTCCCAAGTAGTGTGCTGTCTAATATTAATCAATCCATCCCGAACTGCCAGTATTCTTTCCCCATTCTCTGACAAGGCAGGCATCAGTTTCATCGTTGGGCGTTCACCAAACAGCTCAGCTTTTATTTACACAGGATTAAGGAATGGAAAATCAGATCAACTTTTCATTTAGTTCTCAGACAGCAGCTTAGGGTCAATGGTGTCAGTGGCTATTTCTAGATGGCTATCGGGTTGCATCTGCTTTGTTACCAGTCAGAGCAGAAACATACCCTTTCCAGTCAGAGCACATTCTACAAGAGCAGTGTCAGCGTCTACAGCATTCAAACCAGACTATCTTGGATGATATCTTGTGGCTGCAACATGGGCTTCTCCCCATACCTTTGTGTCCCATTACAAATTGGATGGTATCCCGAGGCAGGTCTTCCTTTAGCTCATGCTCAGGACTATCTTTCATTGAGCCACCCGGGATATAGGTGCTAGGGATCTGTCCCAGGTGAAGAATAATGGTGAGCTAGGACTACATAACATCAGTTAGTTGTACTTGCCATAATGCTAGATGTATGTAGTCCATCTTACTCTATATATTCTCGTACCCTCACCGTCCCCTGCCTGGAAATTTGGAGGATCTCTTTTGATAACACTGGTATTAGTCCCCTTAGACAACATTTGGACCTTATCTTCTTGGCTGTGAGATCTGTGTGTGTGCGTTGCACAAGTAGGCTTTGTTAGCAGCAAACTAGATCTGGGGATGTGAATTACTTGGTATTGTGGGATACTATAGCCAGCCAATGAAAAGACTTTAGAACTAGTATAGGCAGTCGGGCGACTATTAGGCTCCAGACTCCCTGGAGTGAAGAATATATGGCGAGATGGACTACATCTAAGCGTTATGGTAAGTACATAACTAATTGTTGTGGACACTGCTTCTGACCGCCATTCAGGTTGACATAGACAGTCAACTTCATTCAGTCTTGGGTGCTTATCACACATGAGCTCTGTCTGATTCTGATCCTTCTCAGATGTCTTGGCAAGACAGAGTCCTTGGAAGTAGATATTAGTCTCCATGATCTCTTCTGGAAGACATAACCTTTGGTGACATTCTGGAACTGATGAAACAACTGGGGAATTCATCCACTGGATACGCCCTCCCTGAGGAGTCTGTGTTCCTCAAGGCTTTGGGGCTGGCTCTTCTATCTTAGGTGATGTGCATGCTGCTACAGTCTTAGATCTAGTAGCTCAACAGGTATAGAAGCAATGCCCTTCCATCAGTTTGCAGTATTTTTATGCAAGGGATTCTCCAGTCAAATTATAACCAATGTCAGCCGAGTATGCAAAGCTTTTGGGTTTTGTAGGGACCTTGTTTCACTGCGGTATATTTTTATTATTGTGAGTGTAGAGGGCATAAAGGTGAGATCACAGTTGCAAATGCTCAAGAACTTGCATCCAGTCCCAGACACACCATTATTGAATGTCGGTCTGAACTCCGTTCTGTTTTGCTGAAGTTTGCTAAGATGTATTCGAGTAAAGTGCACTTGATGGGGTTTCTTCCTACCGCTTGCATCCATAGTAGTAGTATACTTGTGCTCCATGTTATCCAAAGTGTCAGTGTGGAGACAGATTCTAACCATAAAGAGCATCAAACCAGTGTCTTTTTGCTTAGGTGCTTTCACCACCAAATGTAGTGCTCCATTTTTTGAGGCATTTGTCCCAAAAGATCCTATGCATGATCACTTATCTTCCCTTATCCATATACCTTGAAAACCAGTGACTTAAGCTGTTGACTGAGGGGTGCTGTGGCATAATCACTTCTGTCCTGAAGGTCATCCTTCTACTAAGAAGGCCAAAAAAAAACTAGGCCTGATCTGGTTGTTGTCCAACCTCCTCAGACATCTCTGTAGAAGATAGTAGAAGCCCAAATACTGTCGGTGCTTGCCTCTGATTCATGTGCACCTTCATCAGAGGCCAGCATGGATCCAATTCTTACACATCATCTGAGGCTTTTCCAACATCTGTTCCCATGCATTGAGGGAACCTCGGCTGATTATTTCTGAGGGACCAAGGTGGATTCTTCAGATTTTAATGAGGAAGAAGTTCATGCTATGATTATAATCTCACCAAGGGTCGAACCTCTGAGTCCTTTGGGTGGATGTCCCGTTCAAAGGAGACAAAAAGATAAAACTATGTTTGCCCTTTGTGTTACTTGATCCCCAGCGTGAGGTTTTACTTAAGGTTTGTTCAAGACCTGTGAGGACTTGGACTCGGGAGGAATCCACTGTTTACTCCTCTCATAGCCTTCCCCTCCTAGACTGTGGTTCAGAGGGATTCTATGAGCCTAGACTCCTCCCCTTGAAGAATTCTCTTTTGAGGATACTATTGCTCATATGATGGAGTGCTTCAGATTAGGTTGTTCCCAGGTTTCTGACCTTCAAAATAGGTATTGTGTGGTTTTAAGGGTCTCTGATTCTCAACCCCAGGATCCTATGAGTCCAGACAGGTTTTCAAGGTGCCTGAGGATTGCAAATGTTTTGTGTAAATTAGCATTTAGCTGATTCTTCATTGGTTTCAGTTTCCTCTGATAAGCCCAACTACAAATGTTTAGTAAACTCTTTCCTTCAGAAAGAACAGTCAGGAGCATGGAAGGTTGAGTAAAAGTATATACTGCTTTCTGACCTTGTCTTTAGGGCTATTATTGACTAGCTCACATGACCAAGTGTTTGGCTCTTCTTTCTTGGGTAACCCGGTGGTCCTTGACCTTCTGATTCTTATGCCCTCTTCAGGTCTGCTGCTTTTGGTTCTGTGATGGCGTTATTCTTAGCTACATCTCGTGCTTTATCGGCGATGTAGAATGGCTTTTGAATGCCCTATAGATAACAAAATCTTTTTGGAACAGCTACTGCTGACCTGTTGGCGATCCCTCAGGATAAAGGGAGTAAGGTTGTTCGGGTTAAACTTATTTCTGTCTCCCCAATCCCCAAATTCCAGAGGAATTACCCTTCTCAGTCTGCCTTTTTTAGCAGGCAAACCAAGCCCCACCTCCCAGGGAGTGAGGAGAGGTCTAGGCGTAATTACCCTGTTGAAATCCCACTCAGAAGCCTTTTCCGGGATAGGCGCATCAGCCTGGCATTTGAATCTTCTTCCCTTTAGCCAATTCATCCTGTCTCTGTCTTTTATTTCTTCAAACCAGCATCTAATCACCCTCAGGCTCCCTGGGATTTTGTCTATCCCAACAACTCCCTGAAACCAAGATGTTCTTAGTCTTCCCTTGCTGCAGTCTGACTATTGGGTATAGTCAGCGTCCCAGTCGGCCCGAGAATACCAGAGTATAAGGCTGGCGTCGGTCATGGCCTTAGACTGGCGTCAATGCGTCAGGGTACTATCATGACCGATGTCATTCCCAGTCTTTTTTGCGCATGGTCCGTGCAGAAACTTTAATTTTTGCGAGTGCAGGTTGGCGTTCTGAGATTTTTCGAAACGGGAGTTTCAGGCCGAGGTACAGAGTTGGCTAAGTAACCCGTTGGAACATTTTGGTTTTTCTTGCCTCGGTATATTGCGGGATGTCAGAAAAAAGTGAATAACTGTATTTCTTGTGGGAAGCAGATACGCATAGGGATTATCATACATTGTGTATTCCTTGTTTAGGGCCTGAGCGGCGTTGTTGGTTGCAGCTCTTGTGCTAAGATTTAATAAAGCACTATTAAGAGGAGCTTGATTGTGCTAGGTTAGTGTTTGGGAAGCGTTGCAATTGCTATACTATGCCGTGGATGCTCCGGCGCCTGCTTCATCTAAGAAGCGCAAGGACAAAACAGTGAAGTCTAGGGGTGAGGAACCGGCAGTCGGACGTCGGTCCTTTAGAAGGCTCAGGGGAGCCAGAGGTTTTGCCAGAGTCTCTATGGAGTCTCAGGCAGATACTTTACTGTTACAGGATGTGCCTCTCAGAGTAGGCCAGGCTGAGGGGAAGCTACTCAGGTAACTGTTCTTCCCTCTCTTCCCAAAGGTAGTTGGGGCCTCTCCTTCTGTTTCCAAAGCTATGCTTTTTAGAGGAAGGCCAAGTTCAACTTCTGTAGGCTTCTCCTAGCATTTGGGGCTCTGTGCCTGAAACATATGCTTAAAAATGGCTGAAGATTTGATTACTCTGATTAGAGGTTCTATGCCCCACCTGATAGAGGCCTAAGGTGGAACAGGAGTTTGATAGTTTTTGAACGGTGTTCACAGGCTTCCAGAGTCTTCTGTGGAAGACTTGCAAAGTTTCCTGCTTATTCTGATTCTGATGTGGATGATTCCACTCCTTCCAGCTTCTCCTCCTGAGGATTTTTCATTTTCAGAGACTCTTCCTCCATGAGGAGCACTTTTAAATGCGAAGTCCAAGATTACTCTGAATCCAGAAAAGGCTTAGGGAATTCTTGTTTTTGCCTCAGCATAGGCCTTAGCTATTCCTCCTGTGTTGAATGTGGTGGAGGATGTTTTTTTGCAGAGACTTCTCTGAACCCTGATACCTTGCCTCCTGCTCCTGTTAAGCCTGATAGGTATTATAGGGTGCCCGAAGCTCATAAGTATTTGTTTAAGAGTCCAGAGGCCCGGACAGAAGCTATTTCTCCAGGGGCCTAAAGGTGGTAAAGCTTCTGTTAAAAAATCCTGTACCCTCTGATAAAGAGGCAAGGGCTTTGGATAGGTGGGAGTAGA